>NW_024962267.1:6927729-7208661 GCF_019238085.1 Lagopus leucura
CCCCCCCCCCCCCCACCACCTCTACAAGGTTACAGAAAAAAAGCAAAAGCAAATCCATATTTCCATCAATCTACTATATTTGGAAGTCGCATATTTTATTTCTTGTTAGAAATTCTCATCATCTATACCCCAATCCTGAGTCACAATTACAGCCATAGGCTTACTAGTACCTCTTCCATCATGAGTTGCAGATGCTCCGTGAGGCCCAGATTTTGCTTATAATCCTCCACAACTCTGCCAAAATCATTTAGCTGTTTTTGTAACTCACTTATTGACACCAACATGACTCTAACATTGGGTTCATTTGTTGCAGCGTCTACTAATTTCTTCTCTAAATTATCTATCTTCTTTTTAAGAATCTGTTTAAAAGATGTACCAATACCACAAGTAAGTATTTCCAGTTCTGAAACAGTAAGTTAAAAATATGTAAAATGCACTAATCTACTTTCACTTCTGGGTTTTAAAATAAGTAGTATAAGATGCATTTCCAAATGCAAGACAAGCTGAAGGGACTCTATACTACTGACTGAAATAAACATATTGCTAAATATTGAATTAAATTTTCAACATATAAACAAAGATCCGTATGATTTAAACATCGGATCTTTGAATAATGTTCACAAAATCTGCATATGAAAAACAAATATTACTAAGCCTTTAGTCTCTTAATTTGGTAGAATACAAGTCAATTTAAACATAGTCATTTATGCCCTACAATACGTAATATTGCATAAGAATCTGATATAAACAACATTGGTGATAATCTAACAT
Organism: Lagopus leucura; assembly: GCF_019238085.1. Lineage (NCBI taxonomy): Eukaryota > Metazoa > Chordata > Aves > Galliformes > Phasianidae > Lagopus > Lagopus leucura. The sequence goes on from NW_024962267.1 coordinate 6,928,501, forward strand.
AACCCCAAAGACCCAAAGGAAAACATATTCATACTAGTACTTAGTGATATCTGGCATAAACATAATGAGTAGGTTCTATGATCACATGGTTTATGTCTACACATACACATTTATATATTTTACATCCTAGTTTTTCCAGTTGATCAAGACCTCACTGGGACAACAGTTATAAAAATGATGTAAAAAAGACAGGTGCTTGATTTTATCTTGGAATATGAGAGACTGGTTTGAAATAAAAAGTATTTAATGAACTGTCCACATACATACCATTTCCCTAAATAGCTACATGAACACTACACAGTTTCATGAAAGGATGTTGTAGCAAGGTGTGTGTCAGTCTCTTTTGTCAGGTGAAAAGTAATAGAATGTAAGGAAACAGCCTGAAGTTGTAGCAGGGGATGTTTAGATTAGATGTCATGAAGAGTTTCTTCACAGAAAGAGTGGCTAGGCACCAGAAAAAGTTGCCTGACAAGTAGAGAAGTGTCAGAATTGCCAACTTGGGAGATACTTAAGAGACATGCGAGTTTGATGCTTCAGGGACATGGCTAAGTAGCAGACATGTAGTGCTATGCAATGACTGGACTTGCTGATCTTATGGGTCTTTTCCTTCCTAAATGATTCTGTGATTCTCAAAATATGCACTGGTATGATGAGTGTTGTCAGCCGATCATGGGAGATAACTATTGTTCTCTACTCAGAACTGGTGAGGCTGCATACATTGGAGTTCTGTGTCCAGTTCTCGCTCTCCAGTACAAGAAAGACCTGAACATATTGAAGCACATTCAGCAACAGGCTAGAAAGATGATCGAGGGACTGAGTATGCAATATCCAGCATTCAGCTGGACAGTGCAACATGTTTCTTTGTATAGTTGAATGTCCAGTTGAGTAGTGGACGTTACACAGAGAAACCTGTTGTTGTAGATCCTTCTCTAAGCAAGACGACTGGACTAGATAGCCTGCAGAGAGTCCCTTCCAACCTCACTGGTTAAGTGATCCAAATAATCAAGGAGAAAAGTTGTAGAAAGTATAAGACAAGAAATAGTGAAAGCAGAATCACAGAAGCTACTGAAAATTTTGAGAAAAACTGTGAAAAGAAAACTTTCAGGGCAAGTGAACTGAAAAGCATTTTCTCCGGCTAAAAAAAAGGGCAATTTGGTTTCTAAGAAGGTCACTGGAAGATTTGGAAGAAGAATTTCTGGCGACTGCAAAGAATAGGTGGGGCCAGAAGAGTTTAAGGTTCCAATAAGCAACTCTAGGCAACAGGAACAGAAAAGGGCTCTGAAGGCCAGAATATTGAAATGAGAAAGGAAAGCAGCTGGATGTAAAAGGAAATACAGATATTGATTGTTCATGAATTTGATGGGATATTGGTTTTAGTTAATTATTTTTTTGTATTAAGGAGAGGGAAGAGGAAATAATAAATGGTTAATTAATAATGAAATGAAGGATAAAGAGTGAACAATAGGAAGTCTAGAATTGGGGTGATAATGAAGGGAGCAGAACAATTAAAAATATCTGTGATTGAGACAAGGAAATAATATCAAGGGGAACATAAAAGATTTTGCATTCCCTCCGATTCCTTGGCATAGGCTACAGCAATTCAAACAATCAAATATTTATAATACTAAAGTTTCTAATATTACCTGTATTTTCTCAGCATATGTATCAACTTGCTGAATCTGTATTTTGAGTGCTTTTAAATTTCGAGCTTTTTCAGTTTTCTTAATATAGTTAAACTTCAAATTGTTGAATTTCTTTTTGAGGTCCTTAAATGATTCTCTAAGCTGAAAAAGAGCAATCATATTTGTCAGTAAAAGAAAAAATACTCTTTTGCTTAGCTTGTTTTATTCCCCCCCACAGGCTATCCACAGTTTGAACAATGAATATTTAATACAGAAATTATTAACACTGTGTCATCTCATAAGACATCTTTATATCCTCAGAATTTTTTTCAAGTGGGGAAAACACAATCTTTTTATGTCAGAATTTATTCATTCTGGGTATTGAGTATTGTTTCCAGAATGGCTGAGGCAAAAAGCTTAAGATTGAGATTTGTGCTCAGACAACCTAGCCCTGGAGCATTCGCTTCAACTACAATGAGATTACTTTCAGATTCTGTAGTCCCTTTGGTAGCCAGTTTCCAGAAGAAAAAAATATATATATTGGTATTTACTTACAATGCCTTTATCCTACAATATTTTTTTTTTTTTTTTTTTTTTTAAATAGAAAAGAATTTTTATAATAGAAAACAATGTTACTGTTATACTGGAAATTGATTAACAGAGAAAAAAGTTGATAGGTTTACTGACCATTCAGTGATTCTGTAATCCTTGCACTACAGCAGAAAATAGTATTGGAAAATAAAATGGATGGAAACAATATTTAGTATTAGCAGAAGCTCTGCTTCTCAGGGGATTAAACAGGTGTTCAGTTCTATATACTGTGGTAATCTAAATATCCCAGTCTGATTATTCACAGCATATGAATTCAGTTCTTTGCGAGGTCAGGATGTAGACTATATATGAGCACCTGAATTTCAGTAACTATTCTATTTCCTCTTTCTTTTTTTCCTCTCTAACTCCAATTATTTATTTGCTTCAATGTCATTTTACAGGTGTGTCCTTAATAAACCATATTTCATTCTTTGCAGTAGTGGCATTCTATAAAGAGGCATATCAAAGTATCATAAAGTATCTTCAAAGTACTGTGATTTTAAGTGTAAAATGGTATGTTTTCCCTCAAAGTTACACAATTTTTTTTTCATTTACAACTGCAAAATATATTGCCGTTAGTTTTGAATGCCTTTAAACAGTAGGAAGAGCCAGGCAAGTGGAAAAAAAAAAAAAAAATCTGCTACAGTAAGCTGTTAATACCTCAGAAGAGGTATTTTAACTTTTGAATTCCAAAATAAATACAAATCCTTCACAAGTGTTCACAAAAATTGAAAAGGAAGAAAAAACTTGAAAGCTTTTTGTGAATTTCACACCTTTTGGAAGCTGACAATCTTTTGTGTTTAGAAGAACATAGAATAAATTCTAAATAATTATACTTATCTAAAGGAAATGATATCAAAGAAATATGTCCATTGTAACAACTCAGGTTCTGCCCGCTGCACATACATGAAAAATAATTACATTTGATAAATTTAACAGCTTCAAGGGGAATACCCACAATTTAATACTTAATTAAAATATTTGAAACTTTTTTGTTTAAATTAGAGTCATACTGTCTCCCTGAGTACTACCCCTAAGAACCCAAGGAGTTCTTAGAACCCAATGCTCATTCTGCTGTTACTGACACTGGAAAAGCTAGCAATTTACCTTTATTATTACGCATTAATGTTAATCCACCAAGAAATATCTTTTTCATTTTCATTTCATCTAGGAGGACTCTATTACATTACCTCAGCACTGAACAGTCTGATGGTATTCATTCAGTATAATAAAAGCGAAACCAGTTCTATCATTTACACTGTGAACTCCAATCAGTTCAAGCTCTTTATCACACCTAAGCATACTGAATAATAAAACCTGTCTGTCAGCACAGTTAATAAGACCACCTCTGTAGAATAATATTTTGTATTCAAAACAAAGCCTTATTTGCTAATTTTGAGGAAAACAAGAGATGAGTAAGAGTTCTCTTCAGTTTATTTCGGTGGCTTATTGCAGATACATCAGCTACTGATCTGTTACTAAGGACAGAGGCTCTCCTCAAAGCATGCGAAATAAGATCGCCTTGTTTCAGATATGATGGCTCATGTGTCAAAGGTCTGCAGCTGCTGCCACTCTTCTCTTTTAGCCTCAGTGGAAAACCAGATTCAGCTCAGACTTGCATGTTATCCTCGGAGCACACGTACAGAACTTTTGCTCATATCAGCAACTTTACCAGTATACAATATATGGCTCAATTGTTAGAAAACTGAAATTGAAACATCTCCATTTTCTAGTATTTCCTGCAAAATACAATGAGAATTAAAGTATCTATGCACACTAATACGCTCTAATGACTTCAGCCAAGTTTAATGTAACTTTGACTTCTCCATTGTGTCATAGTCATTTATCAGGCAGCTGTTCCTAACTATAGTTGGGCTGTCATGAACGGAGAATGATGGTGGAGAGGGTTTTAGATGTCAGTCACTAAAATTTATCACATAACTATGATACACATGAAAAAAACAGTTTATAAACAACTGCTTTAAACACGTTTTTGTTAACAGTACAATTCCACTAAAGTGCTTTGATTTCTAGTCTCTTTAGGAGGCACTTCAACATTATTATCCACTTAACAGAATTAACTACAAGTAAGAATTACATTATGAAATAACAGTTCCTACTGATTTGTGAACTAAGGTAGCTCATCACCATTAAAGTGCTGTAAATTCACGTTTTTCATAAGGAATCGGAAAGAAAAGAATTGATCTGATTGGGAGAGCAGAGAACCTACTTTAGGATCTGTTATTCTTTCACTGCAGTTTTTGTGGAAGAACACAAATGTTACTGATAAAAGTAAAAAGTCTTCTGCAGTGCAAGGGTTATCATGTGTATGTAACCCTGCTACTTTTAACCTCATGTATAGTTTCAGCATAGCATTAAAGCTAAATGAGGTTTGATTTAGCTCTGTCACAAATGATTGCAGTGTAATGCAGTGGTATTTTGGCTCTCTGTAAGTATAGTAGATAGGGAAGAAATTATCTGGCAGACTTCTGGTATTAGCAATATTCAGATTAATCTCCAATGTTAAAATTAACAGACTAAGTGAACGCTCATAACTTGAGGATTACGGAACTAGTTCTTCATTCTTCATTTAAAAAATGAACAAAAATAAAGATGAATTAATGCATATACACCTACATTATCCTAGTTTTGCTGAGGAAATTTCTTTTATATTAACTTCTAATAGAAATGGGATATAGTTTAAAAAGTATTCTCCCTGAATATGGCCAGCCTTACAGGCAAGATATTGAGCAAATACTTCCCTTTTCTTCATCAATCTTGGGGAGTTTTCATCAAGAAAACGAGAATATTTTAATTCCAACTTCAAACATTCTGAACATGAAATGCTAATGTCATCAGTGTTTCATTTAAGCAGCTCACTCTGGGAAAATTCATTCTGGGGAATGCGTCCCAAATTTTTGCTGAGATATGGCTTTACATTTTATCTGCTAAATAGCGAGTGAACTTATAATTGGCCTGCTATGATGCTACATTAATAGTCACATTAACTTTTCCTAACCTAAATCCTGTAATACTACATTCCACTATCTTATGTCAAGGAACACTTTTTCCTTTAACAATTTTTCTAAGTATTAGACCTTAGGTTACTGACAAAATATCAGGAACTGAAGTATTCTGAATTTCTCCTCAAAAGACTGAAAGCTATTACTGACACAAGAAACAGCCTTATAATCACAATTTCCGTAAATTCTACTTTTGTTTCAAACTTCAGCTTCATTAAAAAAAAAAAAAAGACATCTGGAGACCCCACACATTTCAGGTAAAACTGACAAAGATGAAAATCAAATAAAAGGTAGCTGCTCTATTTCCAGTGCTATCAGTACAGTAAAAGAACTTCATTGTCAGCCCAAAACCTTTTTATAATCCTCAACTGCAGAGTTATAGACCATAGGCTATCATTGCTACTATCAAAGGTTGCTTACAAGATGAAAATTAACTTTTCTCTACGTACACAATGGATCTAGGAGAAAGGCAAACAGCAATATGTATTGCTGAACACAACAGTCCTTTTAACAGGTATTTTTTTCATTTACCTCATTTATCTCCTCTTGACTGATATAGTATTGGAAGTGCTGTGATAGTTCTTCCTCGTACTTATCTGCTTTGGAGCTCCAGTTAATGCTGTCACACTCAAGTCGAGCAAGTTCTTGTTTCAGATTCTTCGCAGAAACATTCAAGCAATTCTAAACAGGGAATATACAAAAAAAAGTATGGAAATCAGGGCAATACTGATTCCATCAGTCTAAAATGCAAATTGCAAAACCAACTGATTGTTAGAGTAAGCAATGAAGAATATATGTCATAATTCCTGGATGCTCTGTTTCATTTGATGGCTGTGTATCTGCAAATTCTAAAAGCAGAAATTAAAAAAATGCTTAACTATTACAGAATCTTTGTTTTTCTTCCCTTTAAAAGGATTCTCAAAGTTATGTATTTATTTCATTCACTGTATTAATACATATTTTGTACATCTAAATGTCTAAGTTAGCTCTATAGTCTTCTTACATATTTAACATTGATGTCATAGGTCTTTATATTTCTACTCACAGGCTTCTGCACTGCAGACAAGATATCCACTCCCTGGTCAATAGCCAGCTTATAAAGCTGTCTGATATGCATATGTTTCTTTTGAGCATTCAAAAGGTAAGCTTTGGCATGGTGCACATCTTCAGGGACCACAGCAATTTCCGGAAAATCCAGTTCTCCTGATTTTGATAGACATTCCAGCTGGAATATATTAAACTAAAAATCAGTGTGTATTTTAAATGTGAATAGAAGCTTACCATTACATCCTTACCCATAATGTGCAATTAAATTTGGGTTTCTATCTTAATTTTAAGCTCTCAAAATTTCACACAGTTTTAGATCGTAAGTTTTATTCTGATCACCAGATATGTTAATGCTGTTCATTTGAAGAAAAAAGGAAAGATTACAGGCAGCAAAAAAAAGAAACAGATTAGCAGCAAAAGGAAAACATGCATTGAAGGATTTTACTCACTTCTTTCTTAACATTATGGAATTTAAGCGTCTTGTTGAAAATCTCATCATACTCTGTCATTGTGCTCTTCACCATTTGATGAAGGTGAATAAGCTCACTTATTCTTTCAGAATTCTCCTTCACAGGAAATCCTTTCTGACTTGGCAACTCTAATAATTTCATCATGTACTCCAGCTCAGCATTCATTTGCTAACAAAAAAGAAGTAGAAAGTACACAAATATATTTGCAAGATTTCCCTTACATTTGAAATATAACAACCTCTGAATGGTAAATTATTGTAGGGAAAACTGCATTAAAAAAAAAATCAAGTTCCCTACATTTGTTAGCTGGACCAACTGACTGCTATGTTGTCACATGCAGGACAAAATGTTTTGCAATATATAAGACTACAGTATTTCTAAATCTCATACGAAAAAGCTGATATACTTTACTTTTTCAGCAGAATCCAGCAGAAGGAGAGCTCAACTCTCACAAAAGAGAGAGGAACTGTCAACTCAGCAAAAAGAGCTCCTAAGCCAGTTGCAACCTCTTTGTTTTTGCAGCTGTAGACCAAAGAGCACACCTACAGAGCTGTACTGCATGCAGACATCACCTCTCTCTACAAAACAGCACAGCTTACTAGTTGACTTGCAGGACTGTGAGGACTGTGAAACATGCATCACATGATGATGATGAATTTGGCATTTTTATTAATTTTTTTATTAAATGAGCATCTACAGTTACATTATTGTTAAGGAACCTAAATAAATGCTCTGTGTTCCACAACACAAGAATCTCCCCCTGCCCCCCACCATGAGCCCAGCTGAAAGAATTTTCAAAGATGCAAAGTAATATCAGACAATAAAATGGCAAGACAAAAACCTTTGAAAATGCTTCCAAGATCTTCATGTGCCCTGGAATACTCAGTGGCCATCAACATTTGTAATTTTACAAAAATATTTTCCATCAGAAAACTTTTTTTCTATGTTTCCATTGCCCAGTGAAAGACTGAAACATGAAAAAGGCCAGAGCAGAAGAAACAGCAATACTTATACCTGAAGTCATGTAAAATTTTCATCCTGTGTGGGGTCAGGAGTTGGACTCAATAATCCTTGTTGGTCACTTCCAATTCAGGATATACTATGATTCTATGAAATGCCTCTTTAAAACATTTAAAACAGTCCTCTCCCTCACCCTGCTGGCTGCCCCTCTTTTGATGCAGCCCAGGATACTGTTGGCCTTTTGAGCTGCAAGCATGCACTACTGGATCATGTCCAACTTTTTCATCCATTAGAATCCTCAAGTCCTTTGCAGGGCTGCTCTCAGTGAATTCTTCTCAATCTGCACACATATTTGGGATTGCCCCAACTTAAGTGCTACATCTTGCACCTCATTAGGTTTTGGTGTGTCTGCTTTTCAAGTTTGTCCAGTTCCCTCTCTATAACATCAGTTCATTCCATCACATCAACTGCATCACTCAAGCTTAGTTCATCAGCAAACTCATTGAGGGTGTGCTCAATCTCATTTTCTAGGTTATTGATAAAGATGTTGAAGAGCACTGGTCCCAAGACAGATCCCTGAAGGACACCACTTGTCACCAGCCTCCACTTGATGTTCAGATCTTGTTCAGACCACAACCCTGTGGCTGCAATCATCAAACCAATTTTTTATTCACCAAATAGTCCAGCTTTCAAAATCGTAGCTTTCCAATTTAGAGACAAGGATGTAGTATAAGACCATGTCAAAGGCCTTGCACAAGTCCAGGTTGACAACAACAACATAATGCTGATATATCATTGGTATGATGATTCAAACGTAGCTAACATTATACAAAGCATTCTGGGGACAGCAAAGGTAAGATATTTTCTCCCTGATCTCATCAACACACAAAATCTCTCTTCCAAAAAGATAATATAAAAGGTAATTAGTGTGGCTCCAAATTCTGTCTGAAAGCAAGGTTAGTACATGATCATTCACTGCACCAGTAAGACCATTTGAACTACTATGCACTTTAGGAGCTCAGTTTCTCACCTGAAACTGTGGCTTCATTTGGTTAAGTTTTTGTTGTTCTAAGGCAAGACAAACATAACTTCCAAGATCAACTGTTGATGTAAGTGTGAGTGCCTCTTGAAGAAACTGTAGACCATGCGTAGTCTAAAAGAAAATATTTTAGTGATATTTTAGCAATATCTCAGTATTTCTGTACAAAATAAAAAAGTTAGCCCAAATCTAAATTTGAAAGAACCATCTTCAACGCAGACATGCATATGTTATCAGTAAATTTCATTAGAATAGATTATTAGTAGGAAAACCACTAGTTTTCACTAGTAGAAACTGAAATTATGAAGCCCTGTGACTAGAAGCTCTCAAATCTTTGTCCTTATGAACATTTGAGCTTAGTAGCTATACAGAAACTAGTTTAGTAATTTAAGTTACAATAAGATGATGCTAAAAAAAAAAAAAATATCAATTGAAATGACAACTCAAAGGGTTTGAAAAGGGACAAAGATCAAAATCATCATCATTCTCAATGACCACCTGGGTAGTAAAACAGATTATGGAGAATTATTTTACTATTTCTCTTTCTAAAATAATACCTCTAATAGTTGGTAGTCACAGACTATTAACAATCTAGAAATAATTGTCACAATTGCTTTCTTTGTATTTTATTTACCTTATTTAGTTGCTCTTCCAATATCCAGCACTGTTGCCTGATAGGTTTTCCTTGATTAATTTTAAAATTCCAGATTGCCCAAAGATCAGTCAGTTCTTTCATTTCTTTACTCAAATTGATAATGGTTTCTTCTATAACTTGTACAGATTTTTCTACTTTTAATATTAAGCCGTCACTTACCTGGTAAATAAATAAGAACACACATTTTCCACCATTTGTATTAAAAATATACAATACAACCTCATAACATTAAATATTAACAACATTTAATAAAAAGCAAATATTTTAGGATAACTCCTTCGAAAATTTTTGGTACTCTACATGCATTTAAACACACTACTCTCTTAGTAATAGACATAGCTGAATAGATTTCATATACTGAGGCTATAACTACTATTATTTTTTTAAATCCAGAACAAATCAGTAATGATCTAATTATTGCCATCTGATAACAGTTCAAATGCTCATACAAAATTTGGAATTATTTTTGAACTGACAGAACTACCCAGAAACAGCCTTCTGGGGAATAGCAGCTGGATGATGATAGGAACAAAGGACAGACCACCCTGTGCTGAGAACTATAGCAGCACCAAAGCATGGGAGACTGTTCAGCATTTGAACATTGGCAGGTTTTCCTCTTTTTAACAGAGCTCAAAGACTGTAGGAAACCTGATAATGCTGTTGCTGCTTTTCTCATTTAAAGACCTTCTCTTTTAAGAAAAATTGAGTTTGTAAATTACTAGTTTGGTCTGTATTACTTCCAGGCCTTTAGAGAGAACATCTGAAGATACACGTATACTTTAATTAATTTCATAGAATAAAATCACAGAATCATTAAGGTTGGAAAAGACCTCTATAATAATCTAGTCCAACCATCAATCCATCATTACCATGCCTCTCAGTGTTACATCTGCCCTTTTCTTGAACACTTCCAGGAACAGTGACTCCACCACCTTCCTGGGCAGCCTGTTCCAACACTTCTTCACTCTTCCTGAAAAGAAATTCTTCCTAATATCCAACCTGAACCTCCATTGATGCAATTTGAGGCCATTCCGTCTAGTCCCATTGCTAGTTATGCAGGAGAGGTCAACCCTCACCTTGCCACAATTTCCTTTCAGGCAATTGTAGAAAGCAATAACATCTCTCCTGAGCCTCCTCATCTCCAGATTAAACAATCCCAGTTCCCTCAGCTGCTCTTCATGCAACTTCATTTTCAGACATATTCAGCTTACTGTTGCTCTGAATAGTTTATCCTTGCCTGGCTGTATTCAGATCTGACAGCACACACTTCAGCCCTCGCTAGCTGCCTCAGTACCTTCCTTAAGCAATTTTTTCCACACCATTTTCCCTTTCTCATCTTCTCAGCTCATTGTGACTGGTCCCTTATCTCTCTCATAAAAGCAGAATTAACAGCTGCATATCCATGCTGTCTACATTAATTGAGACCACAGTTTACAAGGCATGGCATAGACAGTGAATCTCAAGCAATCATCTTATGAAGAGGTGCTAGAAAATTAGATTGAAATGCCTAGGCAATGCAGCTTATTTCAAGAAAAAAAAATGTAAATAAATCAGGAATGATTATCCATGTACAAAGAAACAGCTCCAGTATCCATTTTCTTAGAACCGCATACACTCACATTGCAGAAGACTGACTCTTAGTGGAAGTAAAAAAGCCAAATATCACACTTACATCTCTCCTGCTTTCCAACATGAACAAAACTTATACATCCACATATTATGTTTAGTACGTGTTCTGGCTCACTGGTTAATAGTCACCTCATTACCAAAAACAAAAATCTTTATACTTATTATAATACCATTATCACTCATATAAGACTTCAATATCTTACAAGTGTATACCTGCCTTTGTACCTTTAAAATCAGGTAATGGTGAAGTCACAATCCATCAGTCACAGTGGGATTAAGCCCTAACAAGGGCAAACATCAAATATTCAGTACAATTTATCAAATTACACTAATTTATATAGAAAACAAGTGGCTAATTCCCTCCTGCTAGGGAAAAAAGGATACAGAAGTAATTATTGATGAAATCTTCCAGAATTCTTATGATTTCTGCTCGGTTTATACAAGCTTTCCTACACATCAGCTGGGATAGGATACACGTCAACCCATGAACTTGACTATTTGCTGCAGATTTTTTCATAGATGTATCTGTGTCCATAAGGATTTTGTTCTATGCAACTAATATCATCAACAAGCACATCACCAGTATATACCACGCATTCAGTACGCATTCAGAACGGTACGATTTCAGTAAAATTTCAGCTTTTCAGAAGCAAAAAGTAGCTATATATTCTATGCTGTCCTATGCAACATATTCTCTGCAGAACAAGAAATATTTTCACTTCAAACTTTGGGAGATTAGTTCTACTTCCAGAATTATTCCATCTATTTCATACATAGTTGTGTATTAAAATGTTTGATCACCTTACAAGCATTTCAAGTTTTAACTTTCCCTCACTTTGATTTTGTAAACATTAACACTTCCGAATCAGTTTTTTTACAACACCATTTTCTGAAAATACAGATAACTAAATTTCTTCAAATGAGTATTTATTTATTTTATGAGTTGGGAATGAGGAACTTTTTTTTTAATTATTTTTTCCTAGATTTAACTGTAATTTCATAGAAGCATCTAAATCATTTCATTTTCTTCCTAACTTCTCCTCTTCCTTATACATGCACTGAAACAGAACAAATGCACTTTTGCTTTAGGCATGCTCTTTTATGGAGGTTAGAAGAATATATACATCTATCTGTCATATTCATAGAATCCTATAATTTGAATTTATTCCATGAGAAAGGTGGTAACTCCATGACATAAAAATCTCACCGTATTTACTAAATTAAGAAAAACGCGACCCAGATTTTCAGTGGAAAAAAACTTCTCTATAGATTCTTGCCACTTTGTATTAACTGACTCCATTGCATTATTTTCAGCCTCCCTGCTTGTTTGCAGAGGCTCTGCTTGATAGAATTCCTTCAGATTTTGAATGTAGTCATTCACCTGTGAGAGATGGAAAATAAACATTTCTTTTTAAATCACAAATTCAGTTGCTATAGTCAGAAGGTATATAGACAATGAAGTTGAAGATAAAAGTCAGGCTATATTGAGCTGTTTACAGATTTTAAAATCTTTCTCCCCAAGACCTATAATGATACTAAACAACATTCAAATTAAGTAATCTGTAAACCAATAGTTGAAAGCAGACAAATAATTTCTGTCACAGATGTTTACATGTGTGTTATATACCAGCATAGTGAGCAATTATTTTCAAATATCGGTTTAGTATCAAGTAAATTATATTAGCAATAACTAGTAGCAAGTGTGATCTAGTTATTGACTATTTAAACTCAAGGTATCAAATACTATTGCTATTTTTATCCAATACATTCTACTCCATTGTCAGTTTCTCCCTAAAGAAACAAGTGTTGCAGAATATTAAAACCAACATTACACCAAAATAAAAAGTGATGCTTAAGGCAATTAATAACACAGAATTATGTTATTGCATGGATTATACAGTCCCTTTTTAAATCCATACAAATTAGCACTTCAGAAGACACACAGATTGCTATAAATACCTATACCTACATATAAGATAAATATATTGACAAATATTTAAGATATGAAAATAATCGATTTTTATTATGTATATAATGAGATACCAAAAGAGCACATGAGAAAAAGCAAAAACTCAATTATAATAGTTCCTATGATGATGATTTAAATCACTAGAAAATCTGTACATTGGCTAATTATTACAGTGATTAAAGTTCAATGATCAGGGCCACTTTGCAGATGGTACAGATCTCCTCTAAAGCAGAAATAAGCTTACAAATACTTGGAGTGCTACTGTGGCACAGCACTTAAAGGATTTGTATTATTTAAAATAAAGCAAATGTTTGATTACAAGATTTTTCACCATTGAAACAGAATAAGTAGGAAGCCTATACCTCCAATGAAGACTTTAAAAAGGCCACATAAGTTGTTAGAATTTCTATTTTTGTACAAATATTTCTTTCAGCTTTTTTCAGTTCTTCATTCAAGAAATCAGTTTTGGTTTTAAAAGCTGCCACTTGCTCAGGTTCAAACTCTTTCATGTCTTTGATGATTCCCTCAGCTTCTCCCAGTTCACATGAAGTTTCCTTTCAAGATACAATTGTAGAACAAAATTTATAATGACTACAAAGCACTTGTGGATATTGATATCACATTGTTAATTTTCATTAGCATCACTATTTTTCTGTACAATTCAATTACTTTGTTCAAGAGCTCAATGTTCCCATTATGTGCTGAAATAAAATATTACAAGAAGGAAATGGTTTAACACTAAGAACTGTATGCCATTGAAGGTAGCCATTAAGATCGGAAAGGAACAGGAATCTCAGTATACAGATGAAGTTAGCCACTTCATAAAGCAAGAACAAAAACAAAGTGTTTCACAGAGGAACACAGCCAACCAGACCAATACATCACCATTTATAAACAGTATAGAATAATTTTCTGAACTGATTTCTGAGTTTAACTCCATCTTAGCAGCTTCTGTTTGATACCTATTTTTAAAAGTACTGTGTCCACTCTAGAGTGTAACTGGGTATTTGCGAGTCTACTGCTGTAGTAGTTTGCATTTATTTCTAAAAATATTTAATGTTAATAAATCTGAGTACTTTTTTTTTTTTTTACCGTTATTTGATTTGCCAGGTCAAGGTGTTCATTCAAAATTCTTTCTGACTCTGACAGATGGGAACCAACCTCCACATCGACTGCAAGCCTTGAGGTGATTTTTTTAATTGACTGCAGTACCTATATTTGAAAACATTATTTATGTAGTTAATTTACAAGACAAGATGTATATAGACAAGTATAGGAAATCAGTTTACAGTGAAAAAAAGAGAAGTAACACTTACTTGATGCTGTTTAAACTCTGTGCTTTGTACAGTCAGAGAAATTAAGAATTCTACTATTTCACACCTAACAGTACAGTCAGAAATAGAAGAAAACATTCCCATCTGCACTCATTTTACTGGCAGTTCTTTTCTTTGTCCCAGGTATTCCAGTCTTGTTAATTCAGTAGGACAACTGTATTAAAACCTAAGTATGACTGCATTGTCATAAATACTTTTATTACAATCCATTTTACAAAAACACCACACAACTTTTTTTCCAGAAAGTACATTTAAAGCTTCTCTCCCAAGCTAAAAGATCTATTACCATACAGATTTGTGTACACAATGTTATTTCATTGTCACAATAAATGATTCTCTGGACAGTTGAATTTAGCATTTTAGCACTTCTCTGGAATACTTTATTGTTAGGAGAAGGTTGGAATGGAGAGTGTTTTGCTTGGGAGCAATCTAACAATAATTGGTAACATGTTCTCATGAAGAAAACCTGCATTTTTCAGTATAGATTTACGTTCATTGCTTCTGATAACAGTATTCAACTATAAAAGCATGCTAACAAACCAGTATGCTATTTGTAATTGAGTCAAATTTAATATTCACGTAGTTAAACGATGGAAATGCAATGCACTGGTTGTGAATACAATAACATGAAGGAACGTTACAGTGTACCTTATTTAGATGATCTTCAAGTGAGACAGTCCACTGTTGCTTCTTCAACATGAGTTCTTTATCATCTGGACACTGCCTGATCAGTTGATCCTCTTTTTTCTTAACATTCTCTATCGCTCTCTGAATCCCTATTACCCAAGAGCTAAAATGGATAAGTGCAAGTGTTAGTATTCCTCAGCTTTGCTCAGCAAGCAGGCTTTCAATGATTAAGCAAACAAACTTCCTGTTGATTTGTATGACAAAGGATTTCATGAGAATTTTAAACTGTGACCCTTATAAGAAAAGAAAAATAACCAAGAGGAATATAAAAATGAATGCCAACAAAACTGATAACAAGTAGAATACAGGGATGACATCTCCAAACAAATCACTGGAAGTAAGACTCGCATGCTCTGTACCCTGATCCAATGAGAAATGCATTATTTCATAAATAGTTTCAAGGTAGTATTACTAACACCACTGGAACTATCTAGAAACTGAGACCAAAAATAGAAAGGTCCTAGAAAAGAGTAAAAGTACATGCCATATAATTTCTACCAAAAAAGAATGTTTTTTTGGATCTACAGTATTATTATAGTAGGTGAGGACTGTCACATACATTGTAAGCCAATATTTCCTTAAAGATCCTACTGTAACAGGTGAAAAAAAGAAGATATCAGATGACAATTGCTAATCTTGTGATTTAAAACATTTAGTATCAGGTAAACAACTCACAATCTGATGTTGGAGGCAGTTCTCTTCAAATTGTGAAGAGCTTACTGCATATAACTAAAATCTGAAGTTTTGAAACCCAGAAATCAACTGATTTACTACTGAAATTTAAATATAATGAGAATTTCTTGTTAGACAAACATTCAGAATACATTTTTTTTGTTCATGTAGTTTCATCATAAACTTACTTTAATGCAGATACTTATATAAGGTTTCTTTCTTTGTCCTCTAAAGTTAAAGAGGAAATTCTGCTGGCTTCAGATAGGACTCAGAGTTATATTAAATATACTTTTTGCTGCATTCCTATTTTTCTAGTTGGTTTTAATTCAAAATCATATGAGCTCAAAAATCAGATTTACCAGTATTTTTATTTTAAACATTCTAGGTCTGTAAGTACTGCCTTCAATCCAGTTTTGATACTATTTCAGTGTCAATATTTTCATCGTTTTAACTTATTTGGACTATAAATTAGAATAAGGCTGTAAAACACTCTAAGAGGATTTGAAAGTAATAAAGAAATAACACATTTCTTCATTTATACTGTGAGTTGGACTTAAGATTAGGGTCAGTGTCACTAGCCTTAAGCCCTCCCTCAATGTTAGTGTATCAGTATCAGACCTTTTGCCAGAGCTGTGATAAACTGCATATAAATTGAGTGGCTCATAGAAATGAAAATAACAAAACAATGCAGAAATCCATTTACATTTTAATTCTCTTAATGTTTATACTTCCCCAGAGCTATAGATTAGTACTACACGTGGCCAGTCACTTTGATATTGCATCAAAATGGGTTTACTGTGCTGTCATTAAGACAGAACATCATCATGAGAAAAATAGCAAGTTGCTAACCAGTTTGAGCAAGGTCATCTAGCTCCCTCTCTTTATAAATAAATATATCTTCTGTAAAAATGAATATTGGTGTTTTTGAAAACTAGTAGTTGTCTAAGTAGCAGAAGATACAATATCTTATCCTCTATGATATATGATGAAGCAATTCTAGAATTACTGTGTTTCAAAAAGCACTTCAAGGACCTGGAAGCTATTTTCAAATTCCACATCAAATTCTTATGGCTGCTTTCTAGATCCACCAGATAACAAACACTTAACAGCTATATATTTTAGTGTCAGATTACACTTTCTCATTTATCCTATGGCAAAGCTAAAATTTTTCAGGTCCATATGTTTCACTGCCTTCAGATAGGAATTACCATATTCCTCAGGATTTCCAGTCATTGCTATGTAGGAAATGGGAAGACTGTGAAGGCAGTTATGACTGCCAATGATATGAGCAATAATGGAAAAATGTTAGTGAGACTTTAGTCTTGGTACGTGTCCTGTTTTCTGTCCATATCATCGTCTTTGGACTTTTAGCTGTTCATACAAAGTTTGTTGTCCCATTTGATTAATCACTGGCCAATATTTAAGGATACCACACTGTTTACACATGAAAACAACAGAGGGCTCTTTTCCCTTTTATAAAGCATTATTCTTTCTGGGGGAAATTAGCGTTCTGGAATACGAACACCATGCTTGCTAACATAATTCATTGTGTCAGTCTTGGCTAGGTAGAAGTAAAACGTGTCTCACACACAATGCTTACTACCAGAACAGATTGCCCAAGATAATGTAGAATTTCCATCCTTGGAGATATTCAAACTTTGCCTGTGAGCAATTTTACTTAAGCCAAAGGTTCTGAATAAGAAATTGCACTAAATGATCTCCAGGGTACCTTGCCAACATAAATCACACCATGATAGTAATTGTCAAGCTCACACCTAGGCATGTGAAGTATTCCATCTGTACAAACTAGCTTTACTCATAGAAATATATGGCAACATGGCAAACTCATATTTAGACCATGGAGTTTGAAGACAGCAGAGAAAAACAAAAGCCATAATATTAAGCTGTTTTAAGAAAGCAAGCACATATGTATATGATGGAACAAGATGTTTAAAATATTTGGAAATATATATTGAAATATATTTATATATGAAAGATATGTATGGCTGAAACTGTCACTCAGAATCTCATCTGCTTAATTAACTTCAATGGCTGTAAATAGATATTTTAACTAGTGAAGTAGTAAAGCAACAGGGAGGTATGCAACAACACAGCAAATATAAAAAATGAAGGGAATACCTGTGAGAATCTGCTTTATTAATTAAAGTTTGTCCTTTTTGCAACGTACTTGCTGTGCAGCCTTTAATTTCTTCCTTTAATTCTTCATACTTCATTGACAGGACAGGCAAACTCAAGCCTTCTGAGTTAAAGATTTTAAGGTAATTCTCAAGAGCATTAACTGCCTAAAAAAAAAAATAATTCAACTTTGTCAATATTTCTATTTAAACATGTCCACACATGCATTTATATGAACAGATAATCAAAGGTCAAACAATATTTCCCAGTTCTTCAGTTTCCGCATTCTTTTGGACAATAGCTTTTTAATTTAGGGTGTGATATTGACTTAGTTACCACGGAAGAAAACATAATTCAGCAAAAGTTAATGCAATTATGAGTATGTAAAATCATGTTTATTTTTGATAAAACTAGTCTATTTTCAGCAATTATCAGGAATCTGAAATAGAACCAAAATAGCAACAGTAACACAACTGATAGTGTTAGAGTTCTGCAGAAGCATGCTCATAAGTGCCTTTACCAGCACTTTCTTATAGCACCTATTCTGTTTTCCTTTAAAGCAAGAAGTTTCTCATTCAAATACCAGAAGAAAGGAACAAAAGTATTCCACCTTTCAAAGCAGAATAAAGACAACAGTTCAATACTCCATTATTAACGCCACTGAATAGTAATTTCAGAAAAATAGAAATGGACCTAAGCCTACTATGTATAATTAGAATCCTAGCAGTAACACTGTAACCTCTTACAGATTTTTATGGCTTTAAATACCAGAATACCTTGAGACCTAAATAGTGCAAGGCAGCAGACAACCGTCTAATAGTATTAATTTCTCCATTTAACATGCACATTAACTCAACAAAAAATATGATGTATGTAACGTGTGTATATATTTGTGTACGCATATGTAAAAGGAAATCACCAATGAAACTTGAATTCTGTCTTTGAAAACAGTTTGACAGAAACTGTCTTTAGTCTTGCAGAGCAATGTGAAAATTTTAAATGAAACCTTAAGGTACTTTTTACATATTTATCAAAGAACAACTTGAGTAGAACGGCAACTGGTCAAGAGTATATTAGAAGATGAAGGAAAAAAATAAGCTCTCAGCAGGTTCTCTTCCTAAACATAACTGAATGCTTTTTATGTTCATCAGTCTACATCTCCAAGGATAATAGAAAGATTCCATGGGTTGCACTGCCTTACTTCTCAGCTCTGTTGCTACAATGATCAACTTAAGGCTGCTAAAACAAAAATTTATAATTAATGTTCAACTTCACTTGCAAGCAAGAGCAAGACATAAGTTTGATTGATTTTTTCCATAGCAGCTGCAGCACTCATTGGCAGTCCTCTCTGGTTCTGCACAGAAAAGCAATATCATGTCCTTATTCAGGCTTTCAACAGCTCAACTAAATCAACATTAAACAATGCACATTGTGAGATATCCTTCTGCTTCCATCTCTCTCTTTTCAAGACTAACATATGTATGTAGCTGTTTTTGCAACAGATAATTATAGGATGGCATAGATAGTGATATGAAAAAAAGCATCGAGCCTGCCTGAAACTGTGGTACAAGAGCATATATATATATATACTTTTTTTTTTTTTTTAAGAAATTGCGTCATTGACTTGAATAGTTGACAACACAAACGTATTTTGCATTACATAGTCATATATAATGAATATGTAGTCTGCAGATGCAGAAGAGTTATAATAAGCAATCAAAATGCTTAACAGTAAAGTAGGTTTTTATTTTATTTTTAGTTTTCATTCCAGAATGTAAAGTCATAGATAATGAAAACCTTAAAAGCTATAATAAAAAAATAAGCATCAATGTGCAGAAGATAACATGAGTGTAATTCCTACAAGCCAAAATAATAGCCCTCTTTCCTGGACCATTTTGGGAATTTTCTTGCACTAAAAAAAAGTAAATGCCATGCAATAAGTCCAGTTGTCTTTTTGAAAGAACTACTATTTCTCTCCAGCTTTCCTGTTTGTTACCTTAATCATTTTACATTTTAACTCATGCTACTAAATATATGTTTTATGTTTATTTATTTATTTTATATATATATATATATAGAAAGAGAGAGTAATAAATCACAGAAAGTGAAGAAGAGAAAATTAAGTGTAGAGGTTTTGTATGTACACAGCCACAAAAACAGTCTGGGAAATTTAAATAGCATTATATATACATAATATATGTACAAAATATTATACTGAATTTTCTCTTTTTCACTTTGATTCTGTGATTTTTTTTTAATATATATATGTATATAAACATACTCTTCAGCCACCTATCACAGTTTTGAGATCTTTTAGGACAAATAAAGGGATATAGTCCCTTTGTATATCCTCTGCTTCTCTAGTGACATCTGGCTCCAATGGTTTTTTTGCTTTCAAAATTCCATGCCTTATCTACTGTTTCTCTGTAGTTTCTTACGCTTTACTAATTACCAAGACCAAAAGAAAAACACCTCTACTTGTGAAGTATACTTGCATCTAAAAGCTTAAACTGAATACATTCCATTAGATCACACAAACACATATTCCAATCCTTCCATGCTGAAAGAACTTCATATTTCCTCCTGTGTGTTTTCTTTAAAGCTAGTTACTATCCATAACATCTCAAAAGATTATTACTTTGGACTGCTACTACTTTGGAGGAAAAAAACAACCATCAGTATCCACAATCAGAAGCAGATTTGGCCTGGAGTTCTAAATCAGAAGTTGCATTCTGAAGTAACACATGTGCCCAAGCATGGGATACTCCTCAGCTAACTATAAACATGACTGTGCAAACATAGTGAGCTCAGTATAAGCCTTACTTATTTACTTAAAGCTGTCCAGATAAAAGTTCTCAAGCTTTTGCCTTACCAAAGCAAGGTCTGTCTATTCCAGGTGTCATTTCCCAAGAGAAAATAGCTACACACTTTCTCAGTGTAGAAAGTCAAACGGAAGATAACCAGACAGAAATTGATAATTAAAGGAAAGCTTAGCAAAAGGACTACCAAGGAGTGTAGAATATCAGAAAAGAGCTAAGGAGCTGGCCAAATGAAGGCAAATGCACACCATAACATAAAAACACAAACAAAAACAAGTATTATGCTTTTAAGCTACCTGAGAAGTAGTGTGTGTGTTTTTGTTTTTCTCCATGTTTTAAAATTAATCAACAAGAGATACAAAATATAAAACACATTTTCAAGTTAGTGCAAAACAACTAATACTGTGCCCTTTACATGTAAGAAGTGCCACAAGTTTCAAGGTATGCTCTTAGAACAATCGAAAACGCCTCTGTTACGATCTGTAGTAATTCACTTTCAATGCACAAGGGGAGAAGGTCTTGTTTTATTTGTTCTTACACACATAATGGTGCGCTGAGCAGACGCACAGGAGTTAGTGTTATTTCAGATAGGTTCACCTGCCAAGCACAGGCCTGCAGTCTAAAATAGAATCTGCCTTTCTTTTCACACAATAGAAAAATTCATGTATGTAGCTCCTTATCTACACTAGAGGGAGATCACTGTCACCAACAAGTTTGTTAACACATCTCAGTTTCCTCATTGTAAATGAGATCAAAAAAGATCAGATTTATTGGAGTAAAAGATATGTCTCACTTCAAAGATCTGTAAAAAAATTTCTATCCTAAATACTGTTCCCATGTTGTTTAAATCTGAAGGAACGTTATCTCAAGTTGAGAGCAATGCTTACAGCCCCACCTGGTGCTCAAAGCAAAAATTAGCAGAGGCAAAGTCTTATTTTCTCAACGCGTGTAATAAATAAATATATTTGTTGTTGGAGTTTCCCCTAAAAATGATCTGCTCTATAAAGCTTCCAATAAATGATCTAATAAATGTGCTTTAAAAATTACACAAGACCACTTGCTCTTTAGTTATCATAAAATAGAAAATCAGTTAAAAGAGTTTCTAACAAGAAAACATTGGAAAACAATTTGCATTACTAATACTACCAGATGAACATACTTGTGAAGGATAGGCTTATTGTAAAAAAAGAGATTTAACATTTTATGTATGGTTTTAAATTAGAGGTCATTTTCCATTCTAAATTGTTTTGTAAAACCACAAATCTATCAGTCCAGAAGAGCACACTGATATTTGTAGGATCACAGTACTACAGGCTTAGCTTTTTACCTACCTTATCAGCTGCATTAAAAAAGTCATTGGCCTCTTGTAACAAGGCTTTCCTCTCTTCCATATGGCAACATACTTCTCCTCTTAACAGATGGATCTTCTGATTTGAAATATTTAAATGCTCTTTTTCTGCGTAGTCTTCTGAAAGCAAGATCTTAAGCGCTTCAGCTTCTAGTTGTTCCACAGTGAAGTTCCATTCCTAGTAAGAAAAGTTCAATTTTAATCAACTGCACAAAGGAAAGCAATACACCTTCACAATAGTCTTATAAATACTGGAAAACATATATTGCATTTACAGGCGTGAAACGTATAACCTTCTGAAGTTATTTCTTCCAGGACAAATTTCTCAGCAAATTGTTTCAGCACAGGTATCAGTAGTGGCATCTCACATTCCTTCACAAAGTTTCACAGGCAGGAGGAGTCACTATCTCAGGCATATAGATGTATTCATCCTATGTACACATACTGTGTACGTACTTACACAGTTAATGCTTGGGTTCATGATTTCCTATTCTTTTTTAAACTTAATTCACTAATCAATTATCTTATGTCTTACTTTCACTTTGACTTCCATTTCTTTATGCTTTTGAAGTAACTCTTCATTTTCCAATAACGACGAGCCCAGGTTTTCCTTTTGAAGATAATCTCTGATGTTTTTCTTGTACCAGGATGTTACCTAAATAAATAATACAAAGGATTATCAGCCAGTGAAAGATCAGAGAAGTGTCCATCCACTCTTTAGGATACGTACAAGATTTCACCTACAAAAAAGTCCTAATTTACATTCCTTTCATTTCTAATGTTTATGCCTTTACCCAAATCATTACCTTTGTATTACCTTAATGTTAATGAAAGCGGAATTAAAGGGTCATGACAAAAATAAACACCTACTGAAATATATGTAACAAAACAGGGACAAAAAATATATTCATGGAGGAACTTCAGACAACATTTTAATGCATTAAAGGACCACATTCACATTTTCCTACAAACTGTACAAGCTAAACTCTGTGCTTTCATTTTAGCTATTGCAACACTACAATGTGTACAGCTATTAGAAAAAGTCAACAAAGTGCACCATGAGCAGATGTAGGACACATTTAGATAAATAATATCCATTAGTGTTGGTGCGTTATCTACTGCTGAGGATTTCTCCTCTCATATGTGCACTTCCACATTTGAACATAATCATTATCAGTTGTTAAAACTTCCATTTTTAATAACAAACATGCTTTGAAGCAAAAAAAAACAACAGAACCTTTCTATATCCCAGTATATAGAAATATTTGTAAGCGATTAAGGTCATAAACATTAATTTGCTATTGAAAGATTACAAGGGAAAAATTCCCTGCATTTACTTCAGTAAGACGTGATGACACACTTTAATTCACTGGACTACAATGCTTGCTTTTTCAGTCAGTTAAACTGCCTTTAATAAAAATAAAAGTTTTGTGACACCAACAGTTTGTCTTCTATAAACCTGTCTGGATAACCAGTGTGAGTATACTCACCTGTCATCTGATTTTTACTCAGTTCTTACCTCTGCCCTTGATGCTACTAGGGACCAAGATTAGTTTCAGTTTTCTCATACGTGCATGATTGGGTAGATAGAGAAAAATTACATTCGTAAGTCTTCCAAAGTTAATCAATTATGCACAAAACAGCTCAACCTGTCTCTGATCTCCATTACTACTAGAGATTATCAGAAAATAGGCTGCTGATAATTTCAGAGAGAAAAGTCAGACACCCTTCTTTAAAAGAAAAATAATTACATGCTCCTATATTAAAATTACTGATAAAGAAATGTTACAATCACGCTTATAATATTATCACATTCCAACTAGAGATTAAAGCAAGGTGCAGCATTTTTAGAAGCAGGTAGCATGTAGGGATCTTTATATCTGTCTGGGTATTTTTTGTTGTTGGTGGTTTTTTTTTTTGTTTTTTGTTTTTTTTTAATGCAGACTTCTGCATTATCCAGAGGTAATTATGCATTGAAAAACAGAAGCAGTACAAAGAGCAAAAATCCACTCATATCCTATACAGCAAAGCTCATCTCCAGTACTCTTACTTTCTTTGTATCCTGGGAAGTCTCATTAATGATAATGTGAATTCACTATGCTGTTTTTACATACGTAGCATCATTTGACATCAATTCTTCAAATAGAGAGACTAAAATACATTTCAAACCACTAAGAGGCTTTGATTTTCTGCCAGCCCTCAAATATACATGTAACATCTTGAAGACCAGAGGGATAAATTTTGCATAAAGTCTTTAAAAGTTAATTTGCCAGAGTTTATATTTAAAAATGAATATATTATTTGCCCACAATACAGACATTACACCAGGCTTGACTCCATGCAAAGGCTAAATATTATATTTCAGTAAGTCTATTAAACCCATTTGAATTTGTCTCTTCTAGTGAATATTATCCTCAGCCTGGATGCACACAGGATCTAACAGGTGGTTAACTGTCAGGTTCTTCTCTTTTGATCAGAAAAAGCTTGCCAGCAGTTAAGTTTCTATACCTACCTAGCAGGAAAAAGAAACATCCACAAGGAAAACTCATTGCATAGTATTTTTCAACCATACCCAAATTTGGACAAATAAAGACAAATATTCAAAACTTGGAAACTCAAACAAAAATGGCTTTGATATACTAGATCAATAAATAAAGCTCCCTTTCTGTAATAGTCTATTGTAAAACAAGTGCATGGAATTGTTATTTTATTGTTATTGTGATTCGCCTTACTTTGATGCACCTTACCTGGTTCTCTTGTTGATGCCATAGACAAATCTGTAGAACCTGCTCCAGACCTCGACGCTGGTGTTTAAGAGATCTGTCCAGTTGCCTTCGTCTGTCTTGTAGCAGTTCAAGGAGGTTGTCAATTTTCAAGCAGCTGCTCTGGGCTCCCTGAATCAGCTCAGGATTTGCATTTGGTCCCTCACGTTTGAATTCTTCGATGAATTCAGTTAGCTCATGGCTTTTGTTCAAAAGAGCAAGTGATTTTTCCAAGAGCTCTGTAGGAATAGAAATTGATAAGTTGAAGAAAAAACAACTCAAGAACACCATATAATTTGTAAATTTAGTCAATATTATTGAATCTCAATATTTAAAAATATTTTGCCCAAGATAAAAAATACACTAAGGGATAAAAAAAATACATGAAGGAAGCAAAATTATGCTTGAAAGAATCAGCACAATCACTCCCTGTCAAGAAAACACTGTACCTTTTGTATGATGCTCCTGTTGCAGAAGGAGTTCTTTTAAATTGTCAATGTCGTCAAATTCTTGAGCATTTTTCACAAAATCTTCAACTTGGTCAATTTTAACAGCAAACTGCATTAGAAAAACAAAGCGTGGCAGGAAGTACAGTAAAATTGTCTTTCATAGAACTAGATCATAATCCTTTTCCCAAGAATTTAATCTCTTTTGTAGGGCAAATTCATTGCATGTTCTCGGGAAAAGCACATTATCACTGACTGATAGCTACAGATTCTCAGTGCTCTTTCTATTGGAGTTCTCACTGATTGAGAGAACCCAAAATTCATCTGTCGTACTCTGAAACTACAGTCTGCCACTTTGTATGAGTACCTCAGAGTCTAGACACATATTCTGCATCTCAGACAATCCTTATCAATTTGTACTGCTCCTTTTCAACAGTGAAGAAAACAGAGTTCATATTTGTATTTCAGTGTAATAAATGTTGAAACCCACAATGAAAATAAGGAAAATTAAAAATAAGCCCTCTGCTTTCCCTACCACTTTTAATTTTCCAGATTTTCCTCTCTTGATCTGTATGCTATAAAAGAAATCCATCTGGCATCAGCATTTGGGATTTTACTTCTTATTTTTCATTAAAGAGTACCCTTGAAATAATGTTTGTGTTCCATCACAGTGTAAACAAAGATTTCCATTATCACAGGTTGTCATTTAAAGAAAAACCTCCCCATAAGAAATTTGAACAATTCCTATTTAAATCAATATTACATTTCTTCCTTTGATCTAAATATAATGGGTATGGATCCATACCATGCTCCAGCTGCTATATTTTCCTTTAGTGATATAAGGCTGTTACAGGGACATTTCAATCATCCCCTCAGGGATTTAGTGCGCACCAAGTTGATCTCTGCTGATACAGAATTTTACAGAGCTACATATGCTACCAGCTATCTCTTTGTATAATTAGATATAGCCAGGACACAACAATTAGTAAGCCAATTGTTGATTCTTACAGATTTTCTCTTGGAGTTCTTAAGACAGACAGAAATAGAATATTTGCTTCTTTAATTTAATATATGGCCTTTAGCCGTTGTTAAAAAGAAAAACTATCAGAAGGATTTATTAAACTATTTAAGTTTCAGAAATGTGGAGATAACTGAAGGCAAGGAGCAACACAGTAACTCTGCTTTAGCTCCTTGTATATAGATGAGTTAGGATAAAAGCCACAAAAAAAGAATGGGGGAAAACGTTTTGAAATCTGACTCCACATAGATAGCTGGACAGATAAGTCTTGAGTAAAGGTCTGCAAGGTTACACTGATGTTTAATTTGCAAGCATAATTACAGTAACTGTATGCATGTTACAGTATAAAACCTTCAGTGTCTAATCATTACTAAACATTAACAAACGTCTGAGAATTTAGCTCTTTTAATTTAGAAAAATTTGAAACATAACGAATGAAAGAAACACTGGAACACAGCTACTGAATTACATGTTTTAGGTTTTTGTCCAGTTATGTTTTCCACTGTCTTTTTTCTGTCAAGTACAAATTTGGAAACATCATGATTATGATTACTGTTAAAGCCTACGTACTTTTGATCCATTTCATCCTAATCTAAGAAGGAAAAAAAAAAGAAAGATGGATCAAGATAATATAGTTTTCTTAAGCAGTTCAATTTCTAGGAATGCAATAACCATCTATATCAAGTATAACAGAGTAGAAATACAGTGAAAAGAGATTATAATATGTGGGAGGATTCCAATTAAGATCATTTGATTTAAATACAAACCTCCAGAGCATTTTCAAAGAACATTGTAGTAAGTTCCAGAAGAGCCTGTCTCTTCTTTAACATAATTACAAGGGCATCCCATGCATCCCCAAGCGTCTCTGCCATGGCATCATACACCTGACTCTTCTCCTTATTCTCCTCAGCAGCCTTGTCTGCTTCATGCAGCAGGTTCCACACCTGATCTTCCAAAGCCTGAGATGAAAAAAAAAATAAGAAACCCATAAAATGAACCCAAAACATTGAGCTGATATCAGGATACCTTTCCAATGGATCTGAAATTACCCACAAGTCTCTTACTTGCGTGCTTTATTTCTAGCTCCTTGTGACTGCAGCTTCACTGCCAGTTTCTGAATTTCTCCTGCATTTCAGAGACAACAGTTTCAGGAAATTTCATGTAAAAGGAAGTGTTAAGGTTACCATTCTATCTCTGAAAATTTAGATTCAATGTCTTTTACATCTGTTTGAACATAGATCTTCCTGAAAGCAGAAGAAATGCAGATCTGGATGATCTTTCATACGCCATCGTATTCTTGACATCATAGGGAAAAAAGTTCAAAGCTTTAGAAGTTTTTCAGTCTCTGATTATTTTAATATTATCCAGAAAAAGTGTAGTTTAAACACACTGATGTATTTTCCAAAACAAACAATTTACAGGCAATGTCTCAAGTAGAGCTTGCTGCACTGCCAAAGCTGGACACCAAATAGTAAATATTCTATTGTCAAGACAATAATTCTTTTGTTTCATTCCCTTTAATAATGCCATCGTGACAAAGATAACTGCTAGGCCAGTTTCAGCTTACATTAAAATCTTCAATGTCAGTAAAATTGATGATGTTTGTTGCATGCTCTTTCTTTCCCTCCTGCCTCAGATCATCATAGACACAAACATAAAGTATATCTGCTGTTCTTACAGATGTTATCAGATAAATATGTAATGAAGAAATAAATCTACATTAGACAAGTTCAAACCCATGATAAATCACTCTCATGACAAAGGCTATTACAGACTAAGAAACTGGAAAGCTTGAAATTCTTCTGGCAGTTCAAATTCTTAGCTTGAAGAGACTCCTCAGTTCCCTCAAAAAGCAGTACTGCTAGTATAGTAATAATAAACTAAGGGATTTTTATTTCTTCACTGATAGAAATTAAATGAAATTGCTTCAAATTATCTTTACACACAGCTGAGGAAAAAAGTGGGATTTTTCTTGGCCTTACTGAAGCCTGATATATGAAATATATCAGGCAAAAATAAATGGCAAAAGAGGCATAAAACAAACTCATCTCAATCTGAATTATATGGAAAAGCCATTATTTGCAGCAGCATGAATGTACACTTATTGTTGGTGATAAACCCAATCAAAATCCAGTGCTCTAAAAAAAAAAAAAAAAAACACAAACCACACACTTCATTTTCAGCATACCAGAAATAGGATTTAATGCTTTCTACTCCAATGAATGTAGATCTTTTTGTTCTGTTGAATCTCTGCCCTGATTACCTTATACTATAAAAGATCAAGTCCCCTGAATGCTACCTCTATTATATTTTAATGGAAATCATATATTTTTGAAATGATGGATGCTGCCATGCTAATGTAACTATTGATAGCATCTGCTTTAAATTTCCATTACACCAAAGTGTCAGACCAGGAAAAGCAGTTGGCCTTCCAAGTCTACTCCAAAGTACTGCAGTTACCTTTAACTCAAGAGAAAAAAATCTGATGATGTAAACTAAAGTTTTTTCCCCCCAGTCACAGAAATGATTATATTAGAAATAACAAACAACAGCTCTGACTCACTATAATTTTTAAATGACAGACTTTGTGATTGGTATCATTAAATAAAATATAAAAACCAGTATCAAAGCAATGATATTGGTCAGTTAAGGAACTAAGCTCATAAGATTTTTAAATGAAAAATAATCTTTCACTGCAGTCTTCAGGCCAATTCTGTGAAGTCTTCATTGCTTTTCCCTTCATTGGTTTGCATCATTGTTTAGCAATTACTATCATGCTGTCAAAGCTATAAAATTGGGCTGCCCACATAATGCTGGATTGTATTAAATACATACAAAATCTCAGAATCTGAGCCTTTGCTCTTTGTTCAACCTGAAGAATAAGACAAAGCTTAAGTGTTAAGTACTACATACTATGTTGCATTAATCTTGCCCATAGATTTAAAGTAAGTTTGGTTTGTTTCCCAGGATACTGTTGAAAAAGAAAAATGTTTTGACAGACTTAGGGATGCTTAAAGGTCAAAGAGGGCAATAGGGCAAAGAAAATAACAGAGCATATAAACAGATTTTTAAATCCCTGTCCTATTTCAGTCCTCTCCCCTTTGCTAAACAAGCATTTGTTGGAGAACAAAAGAAACATCATGGTAGAAGATTAGTAAAATAAAAACAAAGATACAGTCAGAATTTGGTAGGTAGCACTGATCTCATTATTCCTAAACTTCCTTACTGGTTTGCATCTCAAAAAACTAAGATTGAAAAAAGAACAGAAAAAGTGTTTATTGAATACTAACTTCTCCACCCTGTTTTTTCGTTTTTGTTTTTTGTTGTTGTTGTTGTTTTTAACCACTTGCAAAATAACACCTGTCATATGATAAAAAACAATTGAACTTTGCAGCTAATTACACAGCCTAGCAGCTTAATAATTGTATGTAAATACTGCAGATTACTTTAATGAATAATTTATTCCATAACAAATTTATTGAAGATAACCATAATGAGTCTATTTTTACTCTAACTGAAAGATCTCAAATAATTACATTAAAAAAGAACTAAACCCCCATACCCTTTATATCCTTGCTCATTGAAGAACATAATTTTTTTGAATTGTTTCCCACAGATATTAGCATATGAATGATTGTTTGGGAATTTATGTTCTATAAATCAAAGTAAACAAATTAATTAGCAGGACTCCTCAGGTAAATGAGCCAAATTAATAACAACTTTTGTTTTAAGATGAAGCTTGGATTTATTTCTGCTTTGGAGGGCTCCTTCCACAGAAAATTCCATGATAAAAAACAGAACTCTGGAGACAAAGCAAGAATGCTGCTGTTTACCTTAGTGAGGATTTTATCATCATAACCAAAAACATAGCAAAGTATGCACACATACTTCTTAATGGCCCAGAAAGCACTAGTATTTGGAGACTGCATCTGATTTCCAGATAGAGATTCTGCTGGAAACTACAGAATTATGGAGACCGACAATACTGAAGGGTCAAGTTGCAAAGAGAAAGGGCTCCTATTCCAAACCTGAGAACATTTACGTTTATTCTTAACCTTGCACAAAAGTGACATCTTATTTCATTTCACAACAAATGCATCAGTGACAGCAGCATCTATACTTGTGAAATGAATTAATGGTTATAGAGGAACCTACCCTTCTTTAGCAGGTACAACATTAATCTCCAAAGGAAAACAAGCCCACAAATTCACCTAAAGGAAGTGTCAAGTATATACAAACTTTCCTGTTCAATTAAATATCCTTGAATAAAACTAAGCAACTAAACAATATTTTGCTGCTTAAATCACTGTTGCTAAATAATTTAAACTCCTGTTGTGCACATCAATTTGACAAAAAGAAAGAATAATTTCCACTACAAAAGAAATCAAAACCGCACATATAAGTGAAATCTCTCTCAACCCATAAACATTTGAAATGAGGACTTTTTGAAAAGTTTTATTCTGCTTTTCAATTTAAGTAGAGTTCCCTGCTCCCAAATTAAAAGGAACTTGAAAGCAGTAGAGAGTAAAACAGAGTATTTCCTATCAAAGAAAATTATTTTGGAGACGCTTTTTTTCCCCCCCTTAGGTCCTAGGGAAATACAAGTATCATTTTTTAATCACAATCATTTCAATCATCAAAAGCAGAAAATAAATATTTTAAAACTTACTAATTCATCAGGTCTGCTCTGAATATACTTTAAAGTACCACCTGTAAACCTGTGTGTCAAACTGTTTATTCACCAGCGGTTTTCTGTTTCTATTTTTGTTTATGTGGGTATTTGGGGTGGTTTTTTTTGTTAGACACACATTAACACTGCTGAATCAATAATAGATCTCTGGAACTGTGAGTTGGATTACGTTCCTTTTCCTTTAGCACCAGAAGTACTATAAACTGATTACAGGTCACTGTGCCAAATTTCGTCCTTCCTTACATCTGCAGAACTTCAACTCACAAAGCTGAAAAATAATTCGTAACTTATTTGTGAATTATGAAACATATAGTGAAATGAGGCTAATTAAGTTAAAAAATAAAATACCACAACCAAGATGATCTTCCTATATAACATGGAATAAAGACAATATATTTTTACTTGACAGCAAGGTTCAATATCCCAGAAATTATCTTCTCTATGTCCATAAGTACTTGAGAATTGACTCAAAAATTGTTTTGTATTAATCATAGATCTCTGATTAAATAGAACTGGTTTTACTTACAAATCATTGCTAGTCCATGAGCTTTTCCCTGTCCTGTGCATAAACTCAGTTTTAAATCAGATTGACCTAGCAAGCAAGGCAAATTCTGGGTATCCAGAATCAGTATCTGACTATCAGGAAACATTTACTTTGTTCTGCTTTTTTTTCTTTTTTTTTTTCTTTTCTTTTTTTTTTTTTTTGTTTTTTTTGTTTGTTTTTTTGTTTGGTTTTTTTTTTTTTTTAATACTACAATGGAAGGGAAATTAAAAAAAAAAACACACCAGACAAACAAACACCACCACCAAATATTCAAAGCTGTGGCAGTGTTTTACTTTGCTCTGGTGACTGAAAAATTCCACAACAGTTGCAATTATGCCTTGAGGATCTAAGACAATCACTTCTTAACTATTGTTTTGTCTTGTGAACTATTTGCAGCTCAAAAAAAAAAAAAAAATCAATTTGTAAATATTACATCCTCTCTCCCTTTTAATGAAGTACAGTAGAAATTTTTTTTTCCCTTGCTACATTGTAAATTCCTAATATTTTGAAACATTACAGGCAGATGATAAGCAATGAGGCAGCTTTTCCTACTCATCAAGAGTTAATCATAGAAACAATCATCATTAAGATAACATTAGATACAAGACGCTTACTACTTGGAATTTTAGGAGGAAGTTTTTCCACACAGAGGATGGTGACACACTGGAACAGGTTGCCCAAGAAGGTTGTGGATGCCCCATCCCCGGAGGCATTCAAGGCCAGACTGGATGTGACTCTGGGCAGCCTGGTCTGGTGGTTGGTGACCCTGCACATAGCAGGGGGGTTGAAACTAGGTGATCATTGTGGTCCTTTTCAACCCAGGCCATTCTATGATTCTATGATGAATACTTTCATTTTTAGAAGTAAGCTACTCTAATAAGATATTTCTTACTTACTCCACAGAACTGTAGGGGGGGTAGTTAGACTGGAGCACAAGAGTTTAGCTTCATCTTTATCCTTTTTAGACTATTAAAAAATTAATTCCAAATGCAAGTACTGGTTCCAAGCATACCATTGTTAGATGGCAATAAAGATCAGGCATTTGCACAAGTAAATACAGTGGAATCACCCTCTGTGTTATCTAGTGGCAATTTTGTTTGTTTGTTTGTTTTTTCCTGTATTTTCTTCCGTGGTACTGTTTTTCTCCATGTCATACAAATTTCATAATATGTACTATATTAGATTATATTCTCTACATACAGTATTAAACTTATCCATGTAAATATGTTATTACATCCAAATTCTGCTCTCTGAAGTGCTATAATTTGACTTTAACTTGTTAATCAGCTAAAATCTTATTTCAAGACAAGTAACAGCCAATGCTGCAGTTTCATTTTTACTACAGCTTACTTCAATTAACATTCAATGTAAACATACCTCAAATTTCTTGTTCACACTTCCAAAATGCTTGGTTGTGTTTACAGTTATTACATCCTAATCAAACTTTTCATACCATTGGAGAATAAATAAAAAGTGTGATAGTTCATTGCATTCAGCACTTATTGAAGACTGTAGGAATTTTTCACTTGACAACGAAGTGGAAAATACCATATCTTTGTTGCAGTTTTCACAAAATCAGTTGTCACTAAGCATATTTTTTCAGTGTATAGGCTTAAATTTGATCTGTTACACTGACAAACACAAAGCTATGTTTTCTGTGTGGAGTTAACTAAGAAACATCACAACAGCAGACCCACACACCTATAATGACTTCATATAATTGTGTTGCTTTATCAGATCTTACCTTAAGTTTAGTGAGGAGGAGTTCATGATCTTGTAGCAGTTTTTTTGTTTCATCTTGATTGCTGCCAATTTCTAATAAATTTGGTGTTGATTCAGCCAGCTGAAGTTTCACCCATTTTCCACACTGCAATAAGTAAACCATTACAGGCTTCGGAAAAAAAAAAAAAAAAAAAAAAAAAAAAAAACCTTTCTTTCCTTTTCTTTACTTACATAGACTCTCAGTTCACACATACTTTCTGTGGTCATAGGATAATAGCAACCCACAGTCATATATTCAGCGTAGAATGAAGACACAGAGGTTAGAATACAAACCTGACTTAATTTGAAGCAGGTACCAAAATGCTCTAGACTCACCCACCCTGCTGGGACTTTGGTTTTGCCTACAAAAATTAAGACTATCACAATGAACCAAAAATGGTTATCCAACTCATCTCCCATTTCAGCTGAAGACTGCATAAATAGTTAAGAAAATTCATGGAGGAAGGAGGAACAAATATTTTTCTGCAGATGCAGTAACTGTAATCCCAAGTTTTATTTCTGACACACAGATCTAACATAATTTGTGCTGAGCATATGAAGAGATTGCACAAAAAAGCTATGGGAGCAATTAATAGCTGTTGGAACAGGAACCCAAACAGCCAACTCTTATGCTGTCCTGGAGGATGTAGATAGAAAGGATGCACGACAGCATCCCAAAGCACAACGCTTTCCCTGCTGAGCTGCAGGGAAATGCAGGTTAGAGAGGATGGCGACAAGGAACAAAGCAGTGATGTCAGTGGGGGCTATAGGACACAAGGAGCCTACAAGCAGGAAGGGAAAAACGAACATTTTACAATAAACTTCAGCATCTTTGTAGCAAGACTACTGTCTTGTGGCAGCAGATGGCGATTCCTTGGAAGCGTAAGAGCAGAGGACACCGCCACAACGAAGTAATCCCATCCTGAATAATCGCTCTTACTCGGTGACATCCTTGGCACATTATCACTTTATTCTGCATTACAAAAAAACTCCAGGGGCTGAGGGCAGGGTACTTAACAAGCTGTCTGGAGCAACAAAGAATCGAACTGCCAAAAAATCCCAGCTTGGATGCAGTACCCAGGCATCCCTCAGGCATCCAGCTTTATTTCACGTGCCAAGTTTCATGCAAGTTGTGGGTGCAGATTCCAGCTCATGAACAGGCCTTCAGGTGCTCAAAAATAAAACTGTATACACACACACACAAGAACTTCTAAGAGAACACACGGTAATATGAATTCACAATTTTCAAAAACAGACATTCATTATCAGTTTTAGGCATTAATTTCAAGAAAATCATCCTAAATAGGCATACACAATCTGCATTTGTGGGGTTGGTAGCAATAATCTTACATAACAAGCAACCTTAAAAATAATTCTACTTGCATTTGAGTCTCCTCCAAAGGTAACATCATGCTTTTTAATACATTTACATGTACTCTGCAATTGTCTGCGACTCTTTAAGTAGAGGAATTCTTTGCCTCTAATAAAAAAAACTGTGAACAGAAACAAAGGGAAGAATCTCCATTAGATATTAACTAAATTACCCTGCCTTATCATTATATGCTAACTATTCATTAGTGCAAAATATTTAATAGAAGCAACAACCACTGAGTAGGAGAGAGTTTATAAACAGATGTGCCAGCATTTGCTGCCTTACCTTCAACACAGCTATAACAATACTGGCATTCCCAGCCTGAACAGCAACCGAACTGAGGGTTGTTGTAGAGAGCTTCTGCTCCAAACTAGCTTCATTTGACATGGTGTTTCAAAGCAGAACTTCATACATTAAAGCAGACTTGGAAACACTCGTACAAAGTCTGCTCTTCATTTCAGAAAGCAACAAGCGGGGTTGCTTGAAGTCATTCAGTGAAAGAGCTCAGCTAACACTGATGACTCTGCCAAAAGGAAAGAACAGGAGGTTAAAAATAGACGGCTCCATTGAGTTTATCATTCTTGAGAGAGCAATTTGACACACCCCTAGTTTGGTAGCATTAAGCTGCCTGTTCTTTTTGTCACCATCTGAAGTGTGAAAGCTTGCTTCCATGAACATCATCCCACACCGGATAACCAAAGGAAAAAGGTTTCTTATATTAAAACATCTAGAAACCATTTTAATATGAAGGCTATACAGATCAAGCTGCTGTTCTGAAGTTTCAAAACATGCAACTGTACAGTCTAAATGTTTGCACCCTACAAGTAAATTTTTTAAAATTGTTTGCTGGTATTCCACTGAGCCAGAGCACTTAAACAGGATGAACATGTGTACATAAGCCAGATGATGAACCAAAACAGACAGCGGAATTTTAATCCAAAATATTTAAATGTTTGGTGTCCATAACAAAAAAGGAAAGTCAGAGCTCTGTGTGAATTCCTAAGAAGTGCTTTATTTTTTTCCTGAGGTTAAAGTAATTTATCTTTGCTTCAACTGAATGTTGGTTCTGCAGTCTTTATTTTTGTCCTAAATCAGAGTAAGGAAAACCTCTTAAATACTTTTTAAAGGTTGCACTCCACTTAAGCTTTTTAGTTAGTGAGGGTAAATTAATAAGCACATTTAAATCATAGTGTTGGTTTAGCATATTAAATCTTATGCCAGAAGTAAGGAACATGCCACAAGCAGCCTACAGTATAAAACAGCAGCTGCTAGGTTTCCTTCCACAGAACAGCTGAGAAAGCAACATCGGTGTTTGGGTTGGCAGGTCACTCAGGCAACACAAGTCCACCCAATATACTGAATATATAATTCCCCTCTAAGCACCTGCTTGCTTCATTTGCTTAGAAGTGTGTGGCACTCTGGCATTTTTTACTAAATTAGATTTGCTAATCGCAGGCTAGAACACACACCAAGGTCTGGAAAAAAATTACAAGGTATTTTGAACTGGAAGAAATATAGGGTAATTGCAGGGAATTTCAACTGATACATCAAAACCTGTTTGTTTTTATTTGCTTGTTCATTGTTTCCCCCACTCCAATTAATGGAAGATTATTGTCTTAATCTGAACTTTATCTTTAAACAATGAATTTGGATCAGGGTATCCAGAACTGAGTTGCAGTGGTTTGTGCCGAACTAAATGGGCTTGGCAAATCAGAACAATTTTCACATCTTTATATCAGAACAAAGCTAGGAACCTGCAATCTGCCTTCAAAGGAAGAAATAAAATTCAGTTTCCCAGAACTTGTAACATCTCTAAGAGGCTAGAGAATCTCTGCCACTGAAAGAAGCATTATATAGATACTCATGAGACTTATGGGTATTCATGTTTGAAATGTGGCATTAAAAAATGTGTAAAATTTGATAGCCACACAAAAATTGGAAATGAAGTCTTAACAGCTAAAACTGAATAGAGACTTCTATTTTGGACTAAATAGAAGGTAGGTCCCTTATATAAAAATCCCTAAATATTTCAGACATCTCAAAAAAAAAAATTTGTAAGACAGAAACTTTGAGTTTTACACACTGTGTGCAGGACTAAGAACAACTAGAACATGCATACTGGAAAAATTGATTGGGAAAAGACATCCTAACCTCTAATTAGCTTCATAAGAAGAACTGCAAGCCAATTTCAGTATTACATTGAACTGTGTCATCAAGTTTCATTTTCAGATAAGCACACTTGAACAGTGTATTTTGGTGGCACAAGTTGGGCCATTCCCTTGACTCAGAATAGTCAAGAGTCTTTTTTCACTCAGGTTAAATGAGGAAGCCTATTTTGTAGTAATGACAGCTGGAAGTCACGGATAAATATCTTTCAAGAAGCAGATCATAATCAAATTTGGCAACAGAGACAAATGATTCAAAATATCTAATAAATGCGTAGACATTCTATTGATTTGGCTCAAGCTATGCATACAAAATAGACACGGGATTAGTGTATAATGCAGAGAAAACAAGGAATCTGAAATGATCCTATAGCACAATTGTAAGAGAAAACATTGAGAAATTTGACAGTGCATTACAATGCATTTCAGCTGTACCCCAGGGAAACAAAATTTAACAAGCACACCTTTCTCAGTCTTGTATATTTACCTGCTGTCTGTTTCTCCAAAGCAAACAAAAATCCTTCTTGAAGCCAAAAATCAAGCAGTTTATCTGTATTAGAAGAGAGAAATCTTTTCCCTTTGCTACTGCTGTGCCTTCAAAGACAAGAATGACAACAAACTGAAACATCCACCAGCTGTCCACAAATAACAATGAAACTGAACAACGGGACTAATAAAAATATCTCAAGAACACAGGGGGGGCAAGAGAAGTCTGTAGCGTAAATAATGTCAGGTATTAACTAACAACTGCATAAAAAAGAATTTGAAAGATTAATATGATAAAACTCATTTCATTTTCACTATGGAGTGAGTCTTAGCAGCCTTTTTGCTTGCGTGGGAAAGGAATCCCTACTCATAGTTTAACCCATGTGCAAAGCAAAGTGACCATTCTTTCCTGGAGATAAATTGCATCTTAGAGCCTTGGAGCTGCCAAAATGCCTTTGGAAAAGTTCACTCCCTTAAGTCTCGGATTATGAGGTCCTTTATCTGGTTTGTACATGTAATGAAGTCTTCTTTCCTTGTTTCATGCCTGAGAGGTGTATGCAGAAAAGAAAACAAATAAGGAAAGGATGCATCTCTCCAAATCAGTGGGTTTAGTGAGGCTCTCTACAAGAGGCACATAAACACTCCTTCCCTCTGCAGCCCCACATGGACAAGGCACAAAGACATCAAGTCTCCAGAAGCCTATGGTTGCAGCCTTTCGCTGGCCCCTTCCATCGTACCTTTTGTGGGCTGCATTTTGAGGTATATTTGACTCTATCAGGAGAGCAAAGAGATCAGATAGCTCACTAACCTGTTGTTCAGGCTCCAAGAGCAGCAGCGGAAAGAGAATAGTTTATTAAACAAGATTAGTGTTTTCCCTCACAAATGCATGTAAGCAAATCCAGCAGGACTTTTGTTAGTAAATTCCCTGAGAGCATTTGAAATTCCTTCCTGATGCAGTGTGTTAACATAGTGCAGTACACACACTGCACCAAATATAGATGCAAGGTAGGTTGTTTTCTCCCTGTGAAAAAGGAAGATTAAGATGTAAGTCAAAACATAGATCTAGTGTGAAAGCAGCTACGAGCTGTCCTACTAATAAAGTAGATCACGATAACAATCTCGCCCTGTTGTGGTTTATATTTACAACTTGGCTGTATTAAAAAACTACTTCTGTATGTTTACAGTGTTTGTATATACACAAATATTGATGACTTCAATAAAAACATTGGTTAAAAATCACAGATTGCTCAAAAAGACATAAGTGTAATTGTGTTCTACGAATCATCATTTAAACATCTGTTTAACCTCTTCAAAAGTAGTCAGGAGGTAAAGACACCAAGATCAGAGTGAGCCATTCCCTTTAACAAGACACTGATTAAACAGATAATAATCATGCTAACCATTCAAAAACATTCAAGCCATATTGTTTCTATTGTTTGGAAGAATTGATTTAAACAGAAGCGAAGTTTAGAACAAAAGAAAAGCCTGTTACCAATATCACATCGCCTTAGACAAAGGGATGTTTTATCCAGAAGTTAAATTCAACAGTATAGTTGGATTTCAAGCATTAAAGAACCACAAGGCTTTAGGTTTTTAGTTTTTTTTAAAGTCATTTATCAGTGGAGTTATAAATAGCAGTGCTTTGTTTTGTTTTAAAGAGATAATTCCATCTCATGCAACTCTGCTACTTGAAGGTTCACACCGCTGAACATTCCTGTGTACATTCTGATCATGTACCTCCCATTCCAGTCCATGGCACAAGAAGCATTCAATTGGTCCCAGTTGGCCCTCTCACAAAAGTGAGAACTGTGTGACCTACTTAGGCGAGGTAAACAAGTTGGAAGCACTGACATTTCCTCCCTACCCCTTTGCTTACTTTTAACTGGAACTGGGTTGTTATACAGAGACGTGCTCGCTGCTGACACCCTATGGAGCTGAGGTGTGGCTACAGCACATGAGAACTAGCCATTATTGTTCCCTGCTCAACCACAACCCTTCGGGACCTACAAAGGACGGCACATTACATTTCAGAATTTAAGCATTACCTATAATAAAAACCCTTCTCCCCCCACCCTTTCACACTCTTTCAATGGAATTTCTGATAGACTAGTACACTCAGAATCATTGTGAACCATCCACAGCAAAATCTCTCACTGCCATGTATCAGCAGGAGTGGGCAATCCAATCCTCATTCCAGGCCAGTGCACATACCAGAGTGGGGAGCAGAGGTCATCCCACCGAGAACCTTTTGAATGAGTGCATGCCTATTCTGCTGGATATCTTTGGGGAACAAAAAACTGTGTGTGATTCTGGAACTTGTTTTTATACTATGATCTACCAGAGGATCTGGGCCTGGGAAACAGTGCCATCTGATGAGAGTATCTCAACCTTTGGACAACATCACTGTTCCCATGTCTTACAGCGGTTTCCATGCTTTCCACCAGAAAGATATAGTTTCTTCTGAGAGTTGGCCACTGTTCCATAGGATTTGGCTGCTGAAACGCCATCTCCACCTGACCTCTGCCATGCAAGTGGGGATGACAGCCTGAGGCCGTTTCCTGCTAAGGGAGAAACTGACAGGAAAAATAGAGGTTAAAAGGAGCTAGCTGGCTTGCCTTGCCTAGATCTGCCATGAAATAGCATAGGGGAATGAAAGCTTGAGGACGGTTCTTAAAGAAAGACACAGCTGTATAGAGAGGTCTCAGGTCAAGGCCCTAAAGGAATCACTTTCAAAGGCATAGCAGCCCATCCTGTCAAACCAGAGGCTTCATTTTTCCACAGTTCTGTACCCAGTACTATGTTACCATCACAAACCTCTGTTTCACACAGAGACATAGTAGGGAAGAAGAAACAGAAACCATGGTGTCAGTGTGTCCTTGCTGAATCTGGCTGTTAATTGCAGGGAAAAAGCACGCTGGAGGATATGCATTCTTTGGAGCCTCCCTTCACTGTCACCCCAGGACACAAAAGCCTACCTCAGACCTGCATTCACATGACAGTCTCTTCAGGCACTTCGTACAGGGCACATATAGCTGCAATACTGTGCCCAAGGTACTCAGGATGCTCCTAAAGTAACGCCTCCTATTTATTTCCATGGAAATTGCAACAGATACAAAGAACACAGTAACACTCCTTGATAGAGCAAACTCGTCTACAAAACATTATTCTTCAACATTCATTCAACGTTCTTTCACCAGTAAAGAATAAGACTAAAGTCCGCACCACTAGAGGTGACACACTGTTTGTTAGCATTGCTGGAACCCACCACCGCACTGTGTTTACATCCACTGTTTGGTCTCTGTAAACATTCAGCAAGTGTTGATGAATGTCAATGGGTGCCATTTTCCTCCAAATGGAAGAATTCAATGATATCTTTGCTTCATAGGTACTGTCATGTCAGACTGTCCCTTTGCTGCCATCTGTCACACACAACACAACATAATGCAACATTGGTAGGAAGATCTAACCTCTACTGCCATATCACCAACACGTGCCTCTGACATTAGGGGCCAAAATAATGAAATAGGAGGCAGTACTTTTGGAGCAGCCCTTGTACAATCACATTGCTTCAAACCTTCAAAAATTTCTCCACCATCCCTTTGTTATATGGAAATCTTTTTGAGAGGCAGAGATAGATAACGCACCTGGCTGATGCAGCAGAATCTGCAGGAACTGCATTTTAGAATCTGGCTTGCTGCGTTCTAGGCACAAAAATAGCATGCATAACTACCTCATAAGCTGCACAGATTTTTCTACATGTGATTTGACATTTGGCAAATACTCTGTAATTAAATCCCTTTCTCTGAGTTACTCTCTCACTGTGCTAATGTTTCTTCTGTTGGCAGGAGATTTGATTAACTGTATTCAGAGAATGAGCTCAATCTTCCCAAACTTCCTTACAGCCCACCTGTTTGACACCATATGATTCACATAAATATTTTCATTGCAAATTACTCTTCAATTCACCAACTGGTTTCACCACACCTCCTTGGTTTTCCCCTCCTTTCTTTTTGCTGAGTACTGCTCTTCAGATCTCACTGCTGCATGTGGGGGAAAAAACATTACCTCAGCATCCTAGGATGAACATGATTTGAGCGGTACTTTTTATATCCTATGTGTGTGTAAGATTTCCATGACTATAACATCCCACTCCCGACCATTATAAGGTTCACTTCCACCAGGCTATGAAGCAGGGATGCAGCTGTCACCCCCTCCCAGCACAGGCACCCACACACACTCAGCACTGACAGCAGCAGCCATCTCATCCAGTTCTGCTTGGGAACCATGAAGCCTTTAAAATGCTCACTGGATAACTTGAGAGATGACAGTTCAGTAGCAGATACATAGACAC
This sequence comes from Lagopus leucura, assembly GCF_019238085.1. Classification (NCBI taxonomy): domain Eukaryota; kingdom Metazoa; phylum Chordata; class Aves; order Galliformes; family Phasianidae; genus Lagopus; species Lagopus leucura. Next base: position 6,970,097 of record NW_024962267.1, read on the forward strand.
ATCTGTAAGTCCCAGTAGACAAAACAATAGCTGGAGAAAGGGTCACAGCTAATGATACCAATTGAACTCCTCGTAATTCATGTTTCTCTCACCTGCCTGAGCAAAAACCCTTGCATCTTCGTGAGAGATAATGCAGCATGAAATGATGTCTACAAATAGCTGCAACTTAACAAATTGGCCACGTATGAGGAGTAGAAACAAAAAACCTTATAAGGCTCATTGTAAGCACATGGCTCACCACAGCCTTTTGACACCATTTCAAGCAAAGCATTAATAAAGACTTGGTTACAGCAGAGTGCCTTCCTGCGTTTCTTTGTATAGATTTGTCTTGGAGAGAAGGAAGGCCATGCTCCGAGAAGCAGTGAACGATACAAAGCAGACAGCGTGGCATCACATTCACATCATCACTACAGATAAGTGGAGTAGCAGTCAGATGTGTTAAATACATGGTACAATCTTTACCCGCTGAGACTAGCTCGCAACTATCGTCTCACAAAGGCATGCAGAGCAACATAAGTGTTCAGAAAGAGAACAGCTTACACTTAGTACCAGTTTAGAATATGGCTTGTTCCCAAGTCCCTGAAAGCCAGGCCCATATCACCCCCACGATTCTAATAAATATCAAGTAACCATGCCCTGTGTTTGTGAAAGTGCTAAAGACACCACAAAAACTCTTTTATAGCAGACAAAAAAAAACCCTTGACCATTGAATATTAAGAGATGCTTATCACTTGACTGTTGCTTTAAAAAAAAAAAAAAAACACACAGAGAAGTCCTGGCACTGTATTTTAGTGAACCGCCTTACTGGAGCTTTGCAACCCACTGGAACTCTGCAGGTTTCAACCCTGCAAGACACAGAGATCATCAACAATCCATACATGCCAGGAGAGTCAGCAATGACAGCAAGAATGTGCCACCCAGCATCTGCAACTCTCCCATGGAAAATGAGCAATGAATGCAAATAAAGCCCCCAAAATGAGATCTGCAATGCAAACCAGATGAACTAGAAACATCATCAGTATCCACAAAATTAGCTTAAGTTTTCTACCTATTAAAAAAGTAATAAAAAAGGATATTAACTTTGCTTTCTAACATTTTCCACTTATTTCCTCAGCATAATTAAAACGTAAAGAGATATGTATTTCTCCTCGTCTGCATTCAGGATTTTGAATTGTGACTCAAAATTCTCATTGTACAATATTCTCATAATATTTGCTATAATTGAGACTCGTGCAAACTGATGTCACCTTTAAGATGAAAAGAGAAACCCCTTGCCTTAATTTTCATAGCTATTTTGGGCTTAAGCTTATCACTAATTCATTACATATACTAAACACATTTTAACATACCCTGTACACATTTGGACATAGCTAAATTATAGTTTTATTATTATTTGTTATTATTGCAGTCCCACCAGCATCTGACTTTGATGACTAGTTGAGTCGCCCTCTCATACAGAGACAGATGTTCTCACAGGTTCCTTTAACAATTTCTCTTCAGGTTCCAAAACATGCTTCACCACAGAAATGGTTCTGACTACCACATGACTGAGATCTGTACAAAGACATCCATGAGAAGCTGGAAATCAAAATCATTTTGCCTGCTTACTTGTTTTTACCTGTATTTCCACAGACACTAAAACACAGAAAAAAGTGCTTCCTCCTCTAAGTATCAGATGAAAAATATCTTGAACTCAACTTAATATCCTTGCAAAAGGTATGTAACTAAGAATTTTCAATTAAGATAACATACATCAGAACTGTAACAGTGGTACTACTTACTGCAGGAAACAAAAGTGGGACACTTGGGAGAATCAGTGCTACTTAAATGACAGACCCATGCACTTTTTCAACATCCAGTTTAGATTCCAAGGGAGTCACTCTGCAATGGCCAGCTTTGGTTATTGCGTAATGGGAAGTTAAGGAAGTAACATGTTAGAGAAGACAACTAGTTTACCAATTCAAATAACTGCAGATTGGGCAGCCTGTTCTAGTATTAGATCTGTAGATGTTGGTGGCTCTGCCTGCAACTGGAGGGTTAGAGTCTGATGATCCTTGTGATGTCCCTTCCAACCCAAGCTATTTTATGACTCTTTTTGCTTTTGTGTTTTTTATTTTGGAGTATATATAAGTTTTCAAGAAACATGAAAAAAGGTAAGATCATTAATGACATTGCTGTAAGAGTTTATTTAACATTCAAATACTCTAGCAGTATTTGGACCTTAAGTTCACTTTTTGTGCTTTTGATGATATATTTATGGGCTCAGATCTGGTCTTATACCAACCTTTTGTTCTCATCCAAAAATCTAATCAGAAGTCTAACACAAGGGGACATTTTTACAGTGCTGACTCCCATTTTACTGTTGCAAGAGTCTCAAAAGATACAAGAGACAGCCTTCGGAGTTGGGAATCAAACCTTTTCTTTTATCCCTGTTTCCTTCACAGTTTAGCTCCTGAGCTCACGTATTATACTATTTGACATACCTGGAATCTCATCCTTGGCTCCAAAAGTTTCCATTCTTACTCTTTCCTAATAATCCTAGTGTTACAGATTAAAATTACTCCATTGAAAAATTTCAGGAAACCAGAGGTAACAATTACATGTCACTAATATTAATGAAAGCCCATGACAAGTTCTGCTTATGGTCATGACCTAATAATAATAAAATTGTAATTAAGCAGGATAGAAGAAAATCTTCCCCTAACTTGCTTTCATCTGGCAGATGAGGCCAGCATGATGGTATAAAGAGTACTATACGAAGCTACTGCGTTCTCCAGCTGCAACTGTACCTCCAGAGCAATTATCTTTGAATATTAAATCAGTCACACCAACTATATAAGACCTCAAGCTCCAAAGCTGCTTTTCCATCCAAGAAAAAGAACCCTTGTTCATAATTATGTATTTTGTTTAAGACTAATTCATCAAGGCTAACAAGTAAAGAGAATCAAGTATTTTTATGGAAATCCAACTGTCCACAAAACTATCACATTTAAAAGAGCTTACATGGGTAGGCATTTAAGTACACTGTCTATCTAACTGATGTCCTACTAAAAATGAATGATGTCTATAAATAGTGCTTCTCTGCTCACTGTCAAAAAAAAAATCCCCATAACAGGGGGATTACATTAGCAGAAAAAAACACTTGGCTCATGAAGACTTATAAGTCACAGAATCACAGAGTATCCCAGGCTGGAAGCGACCTCAAGGATCACGAATCTCCAACCCCTCCTGCCTCAGGCAGGGCCACAAACCTCCCTGTTTAGTACTAGACTACCCAATCTAGCTTTGAACATCTCTAGAGATGGAGCATCCACAACTTCTCTAGATAGACAACCTGTTCCAGCACCTCTCCGCTCTCTCTGTAAAGAGCTTGTTGACTTCATTACCTCAAAAGCAGGGTGGACTCCATTTTTAAGTCATTAGTCACAATACACTTGAAATAACTATAATCAATCCTTCCTTATTCTATTCATATCTCTGTATTTTACACGTAGCATTGTATTCTTTGGGGCAATTTATTTATGCTAAAAATAAAGTCATCCTTTTGAACTCTGTTGCTTGAAGTGTTTTTGCTATCAGAAAGTGACTCCACATACTCAGCAAGAGCCACTGGTACCATCAACAGCAATACACTCACAGGTAAGTTCCAAGAGATGACTGTAGCAGTTCTTACCTTTTAGCGCATCTCTACATAGCTTATGTTGTACTGTGTGCCCTTAAGGCTTGTCCATTTTTAAAGGATCAGTTGTGAGTACAAACGTAGATGGTGTATTGGTTAAGACCAGAACAAACATCTGTTACATTTAGCAGCATCCTTAAGAGATGGTATTTATTCCATTCCTTAAGGAAGCCTCAGAGTTCATACAAAGGATTCAGAAATCTGGCAGCTCCATGCAACCAACCTAGGAAACCACTGCTATTTCTCCTGATGCGTGGCTGATTGGGAAAAAATAAAAAAAAAACAATCACAAAATGCTGGTAAATAGCTCTCTATAGCCCCTGATTTCCCAAAAGACATGGAATTCCAGAAAGGAAGGGGAAGAGTGCAGAGAGGGAGAGAGAGAGAGGGAGAGAGAGAGAGGGAGAGAGAAGCAAATTTGGCATAACCGAAGGTATTGTATCAGACAACAGAACGAAAGTCAGAATGCACTACGCTAGGAATGCCTGATGACAGGTAAGAACAACCTCAAGAGTGGACTTCATACTTGGAACCACACTTAATATCAGGGCTATTAGAGTCACAGGTTCCAAGTCATGGCACACAGCCATTACATGAACAAGTCAGAACCCCCTAATATTGCTTTGCTTTTGCATATGTTACTGAGAAAAAAAACCCACAAAATCTCTTAATGTTTGTAGCATGTACTCATCAACAAGAATTTATACTGCAGGATGTTAATGACTGTAACTAGATGTGTGTTACAAACAAGCAATACAGATTTGGAGATGCAGTGCTTATTAATAATTATAGTTTTCATTTAAAATTATGAGTGCATTCTGTATTAAATATACATAGACTTCTCTTGCTTTGGATGTTTCAAAAATCAAATTACCTGATCCAAATATTAGCTATATTATCAACAACTTTCTCAAATGGAATTGAACAACTAAATCCAATTTTAAAATACCAAATTGAAAGTCTCTTTACAAGCATGGTCTGTGAAACTTCAGTTGATATTTGAACTAGTATTAATGTAATACTGTAGCACTGCATCAATGTGTCAAAAAAAAAAAATAATTGGATTTCCTCTGCCAAAATAGCCCAAGAGGGGAAAAAAAATTACCTTTATCACTTTCTCAGACAAATCACTAATATTGACTTTTTTTTTTCCTTTAATGGAGAAATTGCTTTGACACATCAATTTCCTGTGGAGAAAATATGGGAAACCTGAGACAAAAAAGTAAACAAAATATTTGAATGACAGCTGCATCAACAAAATCCACTAAGTAATAACAAAGCCTACAGGAATCATCTTCACTGTGAGAAACACATAGTGAGATAACACAAAATACTTAAATCTGCAGTTGCTTGTTTTACATACAATACTCCAGCACAGTCAGATATCACAATGCTTTCCAGTAAATAAAGTATTGAATTTATGCAGATTAAGTCCTGAAGAGGAAGAAGTTTGCTAAATTATGCACACAACTGATTTTTTTTCATTCCAATTATCTTATAGTATCATAGAAAAGTTTGGGTTGGAAGGGACCTTTAAGATCTCCTAGTTCCAATCCCTGGCTATACACAGGAACACCTCCCTCTAGACCAGGTTGCTCAAAGCCCATCTAGCCTGGTCCTGAATGCTCCCAGTGAGGGAGCATTCACAGCCTCACTGAGCAACACGTCTCAGTGACTCACCCCTCTCACAGTAAAGAATTTCTCCCTAATGTCTAGTCTAAATCTACCCTCTTCCTGTTTAAAGCCATCTCCCCTCATCCTGTCTCTACGTTCCTTTATAAAAAAAATCCCTCCCCAGCTTTCTTGTAGGCTTCCTTCAAGTGCTTAAAGGTCTTCCCCTTAATAAATTTAATTATTACACTCATAGTTTTACACTATGAAGCACATCTTAATTATTTCTCATTAGATTAAAATCTAATCTCAAAGTTACTACTACCAAGGCTGGCCACATTATTCAATATTCCCTTTTCAAAAAGACAGACAACTGAAAAAATAATGCACAAAAGAGGTTTTACCCTTACCTGGGAAGAAACAATTATTAATGTAACATGGATTTATGCACAGACTATCTTACCTTTGCATCAGAAAAAAAGGTGGTATAGCTTCTCATTCTCATGTAACAATTTAGAGCAGTTCACCATATAACCATAGTGTGTTAAATTCGTAAGAAAAATGATGCAGATGTAAATATACCATTAGAGTGATAGTTCTTACTACCATTTATCATAAAACATATAATACAAATAACATCTGAGAATACAGGCCCAAACAACTTTATATTAGATTTCAAAAAGATGGTTTTTATTAAGCACAAACAGCTTTTAATACATTATCAATACAAATAGGAAAACATCTGTTTAATGAATCTGATATATCAAAGATTTGATGTCTGGTTGCATACTGGCACAATAAAAATGACTTTTTTATTTTAAAGTATTTCAAATTAAAATTATAGGGTCACCACTGTCTACACTGCAGGCATTTTACCTGCAGTCTAAAGTTACTACATCACCTGGGCATGGGGAGAAGCAAAGAACTACAATTTCATAATATGGAACTCCTAACTCATTAGCACCATTCAAAGCTTGCATCAGCTGATAAACTAAGTAGCAGCTGACAGGTCAGGTAAAGCTTTACAGCAAATTTCAGTGCAAAGTTTACAGTTCTTTTTCATAAGATACTTGGAATCTATGGTTTCATAGCGTGTTAAATAATTATGGCTTGATAGATGTACTGCGTTAAGATGCTGAGAACACTTACTTTGAAAAAAAGATGAGACAATGGCCGTGAAATGCAGTTTAACATATGCCAAATTCTGTAATATGCAAACAACATGCTGGATTACAAACTGAAGTCCTATTATGAATTGATAGACAAGGGTCAGTATTAGCTCTCTGGGGTAGTGGCTTCTGGTTGTCTCAGCTGCTGCTTTTTCAAGCTAACAAGCTTCATCTTCTCTCTAATGTGTTCTGCGGCAGAAGCCATGTCACTCGGGCTCCCAAAGTACTGCTCAGAACTACAAAAGACAAAAAAGCTATCAGTGACAAGCAAAAAAAAGTGCATGAGTATACACGTGAATAACAATCTAGAAAACAAAACAACATAAGAAAAATAGATACCTTTGTATCGAAGTTTAAAGCTTTGTGGACAGCCAATCTTGATAGTATCATTATAAACAGCAAATTACTCTCTCTTACCCAAGAGATCCTTTCCACAGCAGGGCACTATTCTGTATGGTCAATAAGAGACTACCCAACACTATTTTTTAATTTCCATTTTCTGGCTGTCCCTAATCCAGTCTAGGGGTTTGAATATTGTGACAGTCAAGAAAATGAGCTTGAATGAATCCTGACTGAAGTTATACAATTGCTGTCTTATTGAAGGGCTCTGTAAACAAAGTCAGCCAGTTGCTGACAGTCAAATTATGTCATCTCTCCCTCAAACTGAAAAAAACACATGGCTGTTAAAGCTGATTTTTTCCCATTCAAATATAGCAAAAGACATCTGAAGTGTTAGGGAAACTACTAACCAAGCTGTCAGCAAAAACAGGATTTGAACACAATAAATCTTTCAGAAAAAGAGTAGATACCAAATCTAATTATGATGTAGAGAGGTTGAAGTTTGGAAACAAAGGTAGGACAAAGGACTTGGGATGGAGTCCAGTCTGGACAAAAGCAGGCAGAAAATTTATTTCATATAGAAGTAGATTAGTTTGACCAGAGATCTCTAGAAAGGGAGCAGATTGAACAGATGTAACTGAGACCACAAATACTGGCAGACATTTTGCCCGATGAAGACTAGAAGCCATAAGCAAGACAGGAAACACTGACCTGGATTTTTAAAGAAGATATCAACCAAGTTTGAAGTCATAAAGAGGTTGATGGAGATTAAAGAAACATACTTGCAAACATTTAAGAAATTGTGCTGATCTTGGCATTTTTAAAACTCTTTATATGAATGATGGAACCATCTGCAGGCTTTTGGGTTTTTTTTTTTGCTAAGTGCTTTAAAAATAGAAGGACTAGGGAGGGTTAGTAGGTTATCTCAGGATTTAGGACAGTTAAGATTCCACTTTTCAAAAGGAGGACAAAAAGAACACAGCTGAAATGCCAGAGGCCAAAAATAACACTCAGGACTCAGTCAGCCTAAAACATAGGGATGTATGAACATAAAATTATACAAGCATTCCATTAGGACTGAAAACTTGAAGTCCAATGCTTTCTCTCATTTTCCAGGCACTAAAAGGTGAATCAAGCTCAAAAAAAAAAAAAAAAAGAAAAAATGGTAGCGTTTGTTTTTCCTTTAACAGTCTCTACAAATTACACAAGTTTTAATAATTAATTCTATTTACCGGGTCATTAAGGACATAAAATTCACTATACAGAAGTTATACTAAAAAATACTTGAAACATAACAGTTCTTGCTTTTTCTCAAAGCTGTAAAGTCTTCCACTATTTTTAAATACCTTACTAGAAAGACATTAAAATCACTACTAGCTCACCTCCTGATACATCTCCATGGGTAGTACTTCTCAGCAAAGAATATCATACTGCATGAGGTACATGATCTTTTAGAAATGACAATTTCCACGACAGCTTCCTCTAACCATTTTTCAGACTAAATTCAGTTAACCAACCTGACGTCTCAAAGTTTTTCTCTCCAAGATTTCAGACCTCATTCATTACTGAGTGGTCCCTGCATACCCAGAGACCAGTTCCAAGGCTACCTTAAACTTGGATAGGAAAAATTAATCACAAAGTTCTGTACCACAGTGGACAACTATACTTGTGCTGAATACACAAAGTGGTTTCTTATAGCGGCTAAAATTCCATACTTAATTTAGTTTTATAGCCTGACAAGGCCACTGATTTTAAATCGGCATTAATAGTTCATGAGGGAAGTAGGATTTTAGTAGCTGAATAATCAAATGTAAATTTATGTTCAATGTATTGGCTTAAGATTTTAAATGGCTAAAAGTTTGAATAAATCTCTCATAAAATGCCATAACACAAATGACTTTTTTCCCTCCAAGAGGACACAGGATCTGGTCACTCATGCTACTTTAAATAATCCACTGGTGCAAGTCAGCGTATATTATACAGCATATAAGTTACAGGGTGAGAAAAAGTTACTAATTTGAAAAATTGGGCACGTTGTCTTTGGAAAGGTTGAATTGGAAATGCCTGTTTTTTGAGAAAAGATGGAAAAAAAATTACGACAATTAGTGCATTACCTTCGTAATTTCAGCAAAAAGCACTCAGGATTCTTCTGCATATGATACTATTATGAAACATTATAAAAAGGATATTCAAAAGGCATTACAATAACATTTTGCATACCCATCAGGATAAACCACAGGCACTGTTAATCTGTCCAACAGCGATTTCCCAACTGCTTCAATTTCATCAAATTGTTCCATTTCATTAAAAGCTTCAGGCTGCTCAGGACATTCTTGCAAAATCTGTTAAAAATGAAAAACAAACGTAAAATAAGGTAGACAAGCAATAGCATACATATATACGTATTTCAAGTGCTAAAGTGCCATTAAATATCAGAGTGAACGTTCTTTCACCATCTTCACTACCACAATTAAACTAATTCAAAATATTCATAGAATTCCAGAAAAATACGCCAATTAAGCTAACACAGAATGAGAAGATAGCAATGATGAGAATAGTAGTACCCTGCACTAAGAATGAAAAAAATCTTGCTGGGCAGTGTTTCAACAACAAATTTAAAATGCATAAATATCATAACCTGCACGATTAAGCACGAAGTACAATCACATGAATTATAAAGGGTCTATTAAAAACAACTTCAAAACAAAAATTCATACCTGGCAAAAAGCTCCAGTGAAATTATAAATTTAAATACAAGTATTTCTAGACTTTTGTATCCAACATTTATACTTCTTATTTTCTTCTACTTCTCCCTCTGACATTTTTTTTTTTTAATTAACAGCATATTTTCCTCTTGGTCTCATTAACAGGCCACAACAGCACTAGTAGAATTGTGCTTTTGAGCAACAGAATATTTTTTAGCTAAGCCTTTTTACTTTAAGTTGCCTAAAAATATAGCAATTTAGTACTGCAGTAATGAAAGAACACTTGCAACATGGGCTAAGATAATCAACTCTAAGTTTATGATCCACTAAATTCTAATTTGATAACTACTAAAACCACTCCAGCCAACTGTGGGAGCATAGATAATATATTCCTACTTTCACAAATCACCAACAACTCCCAATATCCACTGATTCAAAATATTTTCTATAAATGCAAACAAGAAATGAATACAAGCCAGGAGCACATGAATCACCTCTGCATCTCACACTTCCCTTCAATTAGAGATTATCTTTTTTTCCTGTACCATGTCCAAGATAGGCTTCTCTTTTGCTTACAAGAAACTACATTAACTACCTCAACAGCAGAGGTAGATACCTTTCAGAAAAACAATTCAGGGTATCGTTTCACAGAAAAAAAAGGTTTTCCTGGCTGAAAGGCTATACCTCTCATGAACTAAAGAAATGGACATTCAGGCATTTGAAAATTCCCAATTTAGCAACTGCTCTTCATAACAGTGTTGCTGATTTCTGATTCTTTGCAGCTTTTAGCAGCATCCAGCTGGACAAATCAGTGAGGATCTTTGTTATAGGAGTTTGAAAACCATAAGACGACAGCAGCGTGCTTTGAAGAAAACGTGTTCAGAGCCCCTTAAGTACTGAATTCCAAGTGCAAAATACAAGGTGCACCAGCCGAGCATGCACAGAAGGTGATGAGTTTATGCTCACAAATTTTGAGAGGATGCCACACAGAACATACACACAATGTAAGAGGCAATACTCTCTGTAATGCCGTGAAGTTCTTAAGTGACATCATTATAGCTTTGTATTATACTTTGCATAAAAAAAAACAAAGTGTTTCTTGCCTTTCAGAATTTTAGTTTAAGACACAGAAAAAAACACAGAAATGTTTAAGCATAGTATTAAAATAAAAATGAAGTTCTCTGTGTATATTACATTTTGCTTAAATTCTCACAAGGAAATTTTCTTCCAAAAAACACAACATTCACCTTTTCAGCGCTCAAATGAAATGCAACAGCTGTTTCCAGCCTCTGTACTCTTTCTTCAGAAGTTAAGGTAAACTGCTTCCACACTCTGTTCAGTCTTGGAAGTGTGTCCCCTGAGGACCTCGAAGTGCATCGCAGGGACTGGCACAGCACAACTGTTGCCTGCAGTAACTGTCTCCCATAATCATAAGTACTCTAGAAGTTGGAGAGCGGGAAGAATGCATAAGATACACTCAGAATCTACGCATTTAACTTAAGAGCTAGTTATCTTAAAATGACAGCACACAAGTTTGTGAAACCTCACCTTAAATTCACATAGTACTTTGAATTAATCTGCTCTACTAGAAAGTACTGCAGAAGCGTGAATTGCAAATAGCTGCCTGGATCTTGTACCGTATGCTTGGCATCTACTGCTAAGATAACCATCTCACTGGCTTCATTATCACTGTGTCCCGAGTCACACAGCACCCAGGTACTTCATGGAACACCAAAACAACAGCAAGCTATCCTCTTCTCATACTTACATACTTTCACACATCATACTTAGCTTTAATTCATCATTCTATGGTCACTATTCATCAGAAGAGAGGTGTGCCAGTGTAACAATAGAATTTGAAAATACATTATCTATTATTTGGTAATTGTGTATTAGATATTTCTAGAAACAGTATTTATTTGAAAAAGGTTCAACTTTACATATTCTGATCTTCCATGAAATTCAAAACATACCTGACATCTGTTCACAAACAAGTGTACAAACATGCCCTACAGCTTCAGTGAATTCAGACTTGTACAGAAGGATTAATTACTTGGCTCCTACTGTCAACAATTGAAAGCTGTCAGTTCTGACTAACCATTATCTCTGAGGGCTGAATAGACTCTAATACCAAAAACTCCTTGTGCAAGATGACTAACATAGACCAATAATCAACTGTCTAGAAAACCAACAGAAAGACAGGCTCTGCTTCATGAAGTACAGCACAAAATAAAAAATTGAGTGACTTCGTAATGTTTCATTATTTTGTTTGCAGTCCTTCAAAAGCTGCTATAAGGACTGTTTAAAAAACATGCCTTTAAAAAGTCAGTGTGAACTTTGAGTTCTGTGCTTTGCATTGCCTGTGCAAAACACAGTAACCTAAGAACTGTAGTATTGGTTATGCTGACAGTTCACCACATCTTCACTTCAAAATCTCATTAGGCTCATTGCTAACTCATTATTTATTCATTCATGCAACCATTGAGGCAAACAATGAAGACAATGGATGATCAATTATTGTATATATAGGTGCCAATTCTATTTAGATTTCCTGAAACTGTAAAAAAAAACACTAATAATTCAGTTCACCTGTGCAACGTCAACAAATTTTCTATGTTTCTCCAGTAAAACCTTTGTTTCTTGAGCATCATCTCCTAGTCGGATGTGTGTCTTCAGCAGAGCATCCAACAGTTCACTTAACCATTCTACTGCCTTTAAAATAGAAGTAAATTAGAAGCATAAAAGCTAGGAAATTAAAAAGACATTCATCCAGAAGAGTCAATTACATACTTTTGATCTGGAAACAGTTAAGTATCAATTAAAATCGTATGTCATGCATGATATCCCCCAAAACACTGCTTACCATCATTGCTATATCCTTTATTATTTTCACTTTACAAATTCACTAAATAAAACTACAGCTGCAAGTGACAGAAATACAGTACATTAACTCCCCTCCTTCCCCATACATTTAGCCAGCATATATTTAGGCCAGGATGATGAATTTCTGTAGTCCTTTCCATACCTGAGCAGCATCTTCTTCGCATTTAAATAACTGTACCATCTGAAGCATCTTCAGTCGTCGCACATCTACCATGTCTTCGCACCTTAAACAGAAGCACAGTTAGACTTGCCAATGCATGAAGAGCAGATAAAAATACACTGAGTATTACAACGTTTGCAGTGTGCAACTATTCATTAGAAGGTGATTAAAATATTCTATATACTGTTTAGATTAACCAAAAAAATAACAGTAAGAAAAAAAAAAGCAATAAATCAAAGTGAGCAGAACAAACCACAGACATTGTGATTTTAATGAGTCCAGGCATAGCTACACTACAGAAAGTAATACCCAGCAGTAGATACATAGCCTTCTAGCTGCATTTCAGGTTCCTTACCCTGTTGCAGTGGTTAGATTTGTAGGCCAGAGGTTTATAAGTGTAAAATAAACTGTTTCTGCTATTGAGCTACTTAGGAAACGTTGAATTACATCTACTATCATTCTGATTTCTATCGTCAGTGGGTGGCAAAGTTTTCATGTTAAATAAAATGGAAAGGAAAAAAAACCACCAAAAATGCAGCACACATCTTTATATCTTTCTTTTTAGCTAGCTAACAATTGAAATGATTGAACCCTTATATGCAGGAAGCATAAAGTTTTACAAGACTAATTTTGATGTCCTTCGCTCTCTATAACTCATCAGGAACCATCTAAAAATTTAATTCATACAGAAAATCTATTAAAATTCTCTTGTTCTGAATGAATAGCATATTGCAGTTTTTTGTCCTGTTAGAATACAAAAGTAATATCAAAATCCATTTTAATAGCGAGAGCTAAACACTAAAGCATTTAGCTGAATGATCTTTCTGCTTCAATTTCAGAGCCCGTTAAGAAAACAGCAAGATTCAGACTCTCGCATCACACAGTAAATAGAATTACTAATGTCAACAACAGATTACACTAAGTGAATGCTAAAGATCATATGCATATATCTGTTCTTTTTCTAAACTGTTTGCAAACAAGCATTTTCAAAGAACAGTTATTAAAATATTGTGTTTTGTTAAGCACCCTGCAGTGCTGTGACACTTACATAAAGAAAATTCATTACCCTAATAATGTACAAAGTCTATGCATTTCAAAACAATAAATAAGGCAGCAAAATGCCAGTAGAAATGAACATTGCACTTATTTCTCATTTGTTTAAATATGCGTACAACATTCTATTAATTTGAGGAAAGCAGGATCTTACGAAAAATATTAAATGTTAAAGTGATATATTGTTATCATATATTTTTCAATGTGCAAGGATAATTTAGCAATTAAATTAATAGGAGTAATAAAAAACTTTCGTCCATTTACAACTTAAGACAATTTTGTTTTTGTTCTAAGTCACATTGATACCTTTGGAAATAAATATCAGAAGGCAGAAATAAATCACATTTGTTTCCCAGACATGTATTTTCTATTTTTTCCCCACAAATGTCCTTTTGAATGGGAAGTAAACTTTAAACGCCTTCTCTGGTACATGCTTAAGTGAGAAACCTCTGGTGGTGTGATAAGAAGTATTACGTGGTTAGTTATGCTTTTCTTTTTATCCAGAATAAGCTATACAGATTAGTTTCTTAAGTCTAATAAAATTGAAATTAAAATTCCCATTTCTTCTCACCACCTAAAGCATACTACAATAGTAAGACTAATAAAGTACACAGATTCTATTCACTCTTTATTTGAATCTCATTTAGTTTCACTTGAAAATGTTGAAATACTACGTTAAAAAAAATGAACCTATTTCACTATCTGAATATAAAAGCAAATGAAAAGTTCCAGCAATCACCACAACAGCTTTGAAAAGCTATTGTTCAGAGACAGGCACAAGTTGCATCCATAAAAACCTCTTGCACACTGTTCCTCCCCAAGTTAGTCCAAATTCTTCCTGTACTAGTTCAGCTTAAACGATCATGCAGCAAAGAGCTCCACAGCTTAACTTTATTTGTACACTGTGTGAAGTAGCATCAGCTTCAGTTATCAGTGTTTCTTACCCCAGTTCTAGACAACGTCCTTCGCTTCTGTACTGAAAGAAGCAATGAAAAAACCTATCCCTAACTTGTCCCTGCCTCACTCTTACAGACCTTTATCTGTATTTTTGCATGCCTCTTCCAGACTGAAGACCCTCGTTAAATCATTAATCATCTGGAAGTTGTTTCACACCTTTGTCTAAGCACTTAATTTACTTTTTTTGGCCTCTAACTTACTACACTATACTCATTCTACAAAGAGGCATCAGAATTGTATAATGCTTTAGAATACAAATACACCATAGATTTATACAGTGGTAGCAATTTGGCCAATTAGATACTACTACATCTTTATGAGAAAAAAATCAATGGAAGCTTGAAGGATGAGAGTGGTGGCAGAATCCACCCTTCAGAGAATTTAATTCTGTCCAGTATTTTCTACTACTAAAATTTCATCCCTCACCACATCACATTCCAAAACTCACAGAAGACAACCAAATACATTTTGAAAGTTGAATTCTTGTGCCTCCATTTGCTGGTCCAGGGGAAGGGTACAAAGCAAGACCTAACAAAAGCTCAAATTTCTTCTCTTTAGGAGTGAAAATGACACATTCAAAAAGAGTTTGTGAAGAAAAAAAAAAAAAGAGAGAAACAAGCTGAAACAATTTCCACATAACTTTAGAGCTATCCTCATTACTGCAGTATTAGCATGCATTTCATCTCAAACTGCAAAGATCACTTGCATCTCTTCCATAACTCCATATAAATGGAATGTGTCAGACATTTATGAGCATAGAAAAGCACTCAAATACTGCCACCCAATACTGAAATGAATTTAGGAATGTGCAACAAGTTAGGCAGGGAAAGATTGTCTTGTTTAAGTGCATCACATATAATAAATTACAGTTGCACTACATCCATTAACTGAAAGTAAAGCAAAATAGTCTCTTTGAAAATATGTATTTTGAAGTGACTTGTCAGTATGTGAAAATTGTAACAACTGTTTTACCTTTGTTTCCTAAGCTGCATATCTTCCATCACTCCTTGGATATGGTCCACATTTTCTTTGTTTTCAATGGTCACATCTTTTCCATAGGCCCAGGATGCCTGATTAGATATCTGATCAAGAAGACTTTGACCTTTTTCACGCAAGCCTTGCAAACCTAAATCTGAAGGAAAAGCAAAAAAATTTTAAAAGGTTAAAAATAAGATATACATATAGATATATCCATGACACTGTTCTAAACTTCTTAACTTTCTTAACTTTAACTTTTAACTGAAGAGGGAGATAAAATGCAATAGAATCTACAAGATGGAAGGCTGGAAGGAGAAAACAACATTACTACCTTTGTATTTCTTTATCCTTCCCTACTTCTAAGTTAGAGAAAGCACTCATCTACATTAACAAAGAAGTAGTGCTTCATTACAGATGAAATGCAGAGTAGTGATATATAGTAAATATAAACGTAAAACATTTACAAGAAAGCACTTCCAGAATACTTCCCCAGACTAAACAAGTATCAGCAAGTCTAAGGTAGTTATGTGGAGCATGACTTAACTAGAAATCAAGAGATATTACCTTCCCTTTCCCTGCTGTCTTGTTTTAAAGAGAGTGTTCATTATTGTACATAAGTGAAATGCAGAAATATTCTGCTTACCAACACTCTTCAATTTCTCTTCCAGTAATTTTAAAGTTTGTTGAATTGATGCTCCATCTGCTGGTGCCACATCTACACACAACATTCCTAGTAAGCCATCCAGTTGCTGAGATAACTAAAACAAAACCCAACATACTGCTGTTAAAAAAGAAGTTAGGGGCTTCAAGGTGCTCAAATCTGTAGTGTTCCTCCAAATATTTGGGGATGTTATTTCAGAGGTTTCTCTCTGCATTTGCTTATAAAACTCCAAAAGAATATATCTCTAAGTGGGAGAGAGGGGAGGAAAGGAACCTAAGACTCCTTAGACAACTACAAGAAAGGAATAAGTGTCAATTTTAAAAAGAACCTATGAAGATCATATCAAATTCTCGAAATTAGAAAAAAGAAGATGTGTCGCAGGTAATATGTATTTCAAGAAAAGCTAGACACTTTTTCATTATTTTCTTTTATTTACTCCTAACCATTCAATGAGTGAAATACAAGATACACTACAACCTACTTCTCTCCCAAAGAGAATTTCATTTTCTCACTGTTTCAATCAGTAAATGAAGACAAACTGCATTTTCCAAGTATTTTCCATTTTATGTTTTATCCCCCTTCAAACTTTTCCAATGTATTAAACACAATACTACACTAATAACACACTAAAGGAGAGCCTGTGAGAAGTAAAAAAGAACAACTTACATCCTGGGCAACACTGTGGAATTCAAGTGCTGCTTGTAATAGATTCTGCCTGAATTCTAGCTGACTGGCCTGTCGATAACACACATCACTCAGCTGTTGCTGCAATGCTTTTAATTCCACAAGGTCCTCCTCATCCCCTGCATTTAGAAGGGCTGCAATCTGCTGATTAAGCTCAACATAAACAGCAAACCACTCCTACAAATAGAAGATAATTAAGCATTAAAATAATATCAAACAATTTTCTCTTAAAAGGGCATGTATTTAGCTGCAGATTAATACATAATCAGATTTAAAAGGGAACTTAGTCTAGCTTACACTGTAATTATCAATTCTCACACAGGAGGGAAAAATTTTCATAGTTTCAAATCAACTTAAGAAGCAATTAGTACATATTGAAATAATGCATGTACGGTAACTTAAATAATGGTGCAGTAAAATGGAAAGATTACAAACAGTGAGTAGCACGGCTTGTAGATTACAGCACAAACTTTACTCAAATTACACCACTGAACCAACAGAAGAATCTCCCTATTTTTAAACAAGCTTGTAATACTTTTGTGCCTCTGGGTTGTACTGAAAAGTTTTTGCCAGTTGGTAAGCTATTTCAAAAGGTGTTAAGAACATCTAGGTGTCACTTTTAGTGACAATTGAAAGCCACAGTAATTTTCTTAAACATTTAGAAAAAACTACTATTGCTGATAGAGACAAAGTAATTTTTATCCTCTAATTCCTCAAGTCATCCATTTATTGGAACTTGAAAGTGACCATTATTTCTTAATTAAGGAAAAAAATTACACTATTCAATTCAAAATTTGTAGATTTGATTTCAAGCGCTTTGACTACTAAATGCATGCAACAAGGAGTTAACTGGTGTCATGGTGGTCTATTTGCAAAAGAAAGTACTTCAAATATTTAACAGTTGTGGGGGATTTAAACACTACATGATACGTTAAGATCACATTCTCATTTTGCATGATTCAGATGCCTAAACATGTTTGCCCAACAGCTTTTATTTTAGCCTACAGTGAAGTGCTTTTCAAATACCCTATGCACTTGAAATGATGCTGAATAGCACCATCTATTGGCCCAAACATTTCAGTGAATTAATATTCTTGCTAAGCTACAGTTAGAATGTTTGCTTCCCCCCCCCTTTTTTTTTTTTTAATATTATGCCTCCAGTTTTTGCATCATTTATTCACAAAGCATACAAAACAGAATATAAATATTCATGTCCTTAGTTTTCTTTTTACTTGAAGTCTTCTCTATCATCCGCACACAGGAAGAAACAGTATGAGAAAATGCGAAGAGGAAAAAAGCTATGAAAAAATTAAACTAGCAATCAACAAAAAAATTAAGAGCAAAATAAGTCTTCTCCCACACAAGAGTCATTTTGGATAACATAGTATGGGGAAAATCTACTGCCACACTCGTGCTACAAATATACAGGTCCATTTAACTCACGTTCACAATATTACTCGTTATTACCTTTAGACACTGAACAAACAAAGAAAGCTTGCTGATTGTGACAAGCAAAATATTAAAAGTCAAACAAGAAAATCTTGGCTAATAGCTTATCATTAAAGAAAATGCATTTCTAAACTCTCAGTCAAATTAAAAGACTGGTGAACCAGAAATACAATGTATTTATGATGTTTTTTTTATGGGGGAATTTTAGATACAGATGCCTCTGACACATGAAAATTATGGAGAAGCTGCCAACATTCACTCAAAGATAACAGCTCGAGTATATCGCCCATAATAAAGCATGCAGAAAATATGAGGGGGAAAAAAGCACACTCCACCCAAAGCAAAATAAAATAACACCCTGAAAATGGGAAAATATTTTTCGAAATAAACTGGAGTAAAAGAGGCAACTTCGGTAACAAATCAAGCATTGTTGGAAGTCTCTTCAAAGTACAGGCATTAAAATCAGCAACAGATGAGAGATGATGAAAGGAAAAGCAAAAAAAGCTGTCAATTCAATTTCTAGAAGAAGAAAAAAAAAAAAAATAAAAATCAGGGAAACAGTGAAAAAGTGCACTCAGATGTTTAGAAATCAATTCTCTCCAAAGCTATTTTCAAAAATGATTTCAATTCATAAGTGGGGATTACAGTTACTACTTATGGTATAAACCTGAAAATAATTCATTCTGACTGTTGTTTCTATCAAATACTGTCAACATCAGATCACCAAGAAGCATTTAGTATTGCCTGATGGTGATAAGGCCAGGCTGTAAACTTCAGGGGGAATTCGGACTTCTGAGACAGCATTTAGCTACAGGTAATGCACAGTTCTGTGGTACCAACTCAAATAATTACAAAATACTTTTTATATTTCCTTAAAATATACCTTATATTCATATGTCTTGATCATTGAAAGCGTTAATCCAGTTTCAGCTCCTGGCAAATGTAATGCAATGCCAAATACTAACTCATTCATGTAAAAAATATAGGACTTCTCAGCTATTTCCTCTCCATTCACAGGCAGAGAGGGACAAGGAAATACACTCCTCCTAATTGCTATGACAACGTAAGAAAATCCTGTAACAAACTATAGATAACCCATATATAAAAATCAGCATTTTTCTATGCTGGAAAGCAAAATAAATATCATTTACATACAGTGAACATACCAAGTTCTTAAATTGCTTAGACAGTTAACCATATAATCATTCACTATCCAGAATTCCTCAATACTCATAACCAAAATGCATAATACATAACTGCATGCAATTAGAACTGTTTTGCTACTTGAAAAGGACAGTGGAAGTCTCACACTGTGCTGACTCTCAATCTCTTCATGCTTCTGTTGCAATGCTTGTGAGGCTCTAATTGAATCTCCTATTCCCCACTGGGTTCTTAGCTGCTCTGATCCAGGTCCTTCAAGCCAATTAACTACCTGTAAAAAAGATAAATATGACAGAAATAGCAAATCAACTATGTGGAAAATGGTATAAAAGTATTTAGTCGCAAAAGTATTTAAAAATACATGTAATCTTTTTCAGCATCTGTGGAAGTCTTCCCATGAATCCATTCACAAATTTAAAAACATTACATAGAAATTACTTCTCATTAACCTCAGCCTATCAGCTCCACAAAAGCACGGAGCAAAAGATGGCTGTTCCAGAAGTAACATCTCCTATTTCTGATAGAATGGCATTAGATATGGAAGTGCATATGGAGCAAATGTATGTCATTCAATTCCTCCACGTGGGAAAAAAGACACACTGACATACAACATTTCATGAACATTTATAGGGACCAAACAATAGATATGAACATAGGGAAAGATGGATGTTTTCTCAGCAGTGACGCCATCAGAACAACTGTGAAACACTGGATCATCTCTGCTGGTTCAGATTTTTATGAGCACAGCGTGTAGGCTTTTTCATCAGCAGCAAAAAAAAAAAAAAAAAAAAAAAACAAAACATAGCAGTGGCAACTGTGTTGAAGAAAGTGGTTTTGTAGCTGAGACTTTGTTCTATCAATCAGCATTATTGGGCTCTTTATATGCTTTATAGTTTCCATGGAAATAAATATAAGACATTACTTTTGGAGCAAATTTTAATGACTAGAGATTACTGTAAGGTCTGTCACTGTTTGTGAATTAAGATTTGAAAAATAGTAATTAACATTGATTAGCAATGTAAGAAGGTATACAAAGAGTGAAATTGGAATGCAAAGCAAGAAAAAAAGATGGAAAATAAATCAGCAACATAAGGAAGCAACTTTTCTCTGTACACACCCATTCCAACTGAAAGCACTGCAAGCACGTTTATACTGCAACTTGTTTATTTCAGCAAAATAAATCCCACACCAGTTTGCCTCCAGCCCATCATTATCTTCGTTAATTTACCATGAGCTCAAGTCCTCTTCCCCCCACAAGCCAAAAGGAAACTACATCAGTTTACAGACTTAGTAGATTTTTCCATGTTTTTATGCCATCTAAAGAGCTTTAAAACGTACTTTTTTTTATAAAACAGGCTAACCTAGTAAAATATTGAAATATATTCTTGCTGCGTGTACTGAGTCAGTTCACTTACTATGCAGCATTCACAGTATAGAGGGAACAAACAAAAGACTTTGTAATAAAATTAGTGGCAAAATGAGGCTGATGCTCCAGTAAACAAGTCTATTTCAATGCATTAACAATGGCTGTTAGCCAAAATAAGCCATAAATTTCATTTCAATCAGCACATCTTCTTCAACCAATACAGCTTTACCACAGGGGGGAAAAAATTTCTCAACCAATTACATCCACTACCATGCTAGTGTTTGATACAGTACTATTCTCACCTTTTACATATTATTTCCAGCTCAAAAGAAGATGACATTTACTTTTTTCTTTTATAATCATTTGAATGACTACATGAGTGAAAATGATTACTCAGATTGCTAATTTTGCTGCTAGAAATAAAAACAAGATTGATTAGTTTTTCTTCCCTATTTGGAATGCTGTGAAGGGCAAGTACTTGATTCACACTCCCCATGCTTTAGAAATGTTAGCGTATAAAGGTTAAGAGCAACATTCATTCTATTTTGTGCATATTCAAACTATGCAAAATGTTTAAAAACAGAACTAATTTCAAGTAGTAAACACAAGAGAAAGAAATTTCCATTTCTTTGATTATCTCTGAAACCATGCTGAGAAAATGTTGAAAGTGCCAATTACATGCCTGTTTCCAAAGGACAAGAGCAATTCATTATGGCCTTTAACAACTGAATAAAAGATGTCTATTATTCTGGTCAGAGGAGACTCAAAATACAGTGTTTAACCACTTTTAACTTTGCTAAAACATTCAGCATTAGATAAAGGAATAAATGACAACATTCATTCAGTAGCAGGAATTTGAAAATTAAACTCTCAGACAAAACTGCTGTTAAATGCGTCTCATATGTGAATGTTCTCTGCTATCATGTCAGGTATTCCACTCTTTAATGAGTTAAGAGCTCGCTGTTGCAGCAAGCAACAGAGGGATGTGGTGAAGGTTTTTTGCTGTGGAGATGAAAGCAGGTGGAGCTGAGTAAATTCTAATCACCTCTATTGCATCAGAAGATACTTTGGAAAGCCTGTGCCAGTAGCCAAAGCATAAAGCATCCAGTCAAACCAGTGCACTGAAGCTTCAGGAATAAGAGGAAAATAGAGGCTGGGTCTTGACCCTAAACCTGCTTCTCACAGCATTCAAGAACTTAATTCTTACCTGCATTACCTTCTGCTGAATTTCCTCTAATTGAGTTCTCTTGCTACGTTGCCTACAAACTTCCTGGTAGCGGGTATATTGCTCCCGGAGGGAGTCTAGGAGCTTCATGACCTGCGGCTGAGCAAGCAGCTCATCATCCATTGGAGACCACGACACTCCTCCATCTGAGCCATTAAATCGACGCTGTTGTAGCTCTGAGAGCAACTCATGGCCTTTGAGGGAACATATAATGATTTGGTTAATGCAGATACAAAATAAGCACAAGGTGATGAGTCAGCAAATGTACTGCTGGATGGTCTGAAAGTACATTTCTGCAGCTAATAATCTTACATGCATTATGCACATTTAATGATACCATTCCATTAACATTCAGAGCCTCAGGCACAGCTTGGGAGCTGTACAAGCTATAAAATAGGGCAGAAATCACGTGCCATATTTCAGATATCTAAAAGATATAATACTGATAGTAAGGAAACATTTGCAAAGCACAGTGCTGATTCTGGAACTACTGTAAGTGTTCTCACTTACTGTAAAATACTGTGTAGCATTCAAAATATTTCTCATAATTCATACTCTTAGAATAAATGATTTAGAAGCACTACCAAATTCAGCATGTAACTCCTGTCAGCTTATAAGATTTTCTAACAAGTGCAAAAGTTTCTATGAAAGGATGGAATCGAACCTGAAGTATTGTGCTCTTAGACATTGTATTACGGTACAGACTTTCTATAGAGCAATGACTTTAATGCTTATGAAAATAGCATAATTTGTCTATTTAGTCCTCCACTTCAACTGTTCAAAGAAAGTGAGTTTTTGTTAAGCTGCAGTAAAGTTTAAGATGTAGACTCCACATTACTAGCCAACTCAGTCTATTTGGATATCCAAAGCTCAATGAACAAGTTAGCAAGTGTTTGTTCAGTGAAGACATCTTGATGTAGAAGTGAAAAAATGTGCCAATCCCACAACTGTGCAGGTCTTAAAATGGTAGTGTGCCAGTTCACCAAAATAAAGAAACAACAACAAAAAAAAAAACAAACAATAGCATAGTAGTTGTAATCCCTCTAGGCAAACACAGAAAAACAGACTTTAAACTCAAGTATTATCATCTAGACAAAAATGCCAAAGGCTTAGGAATTTGAAGCAAGCATCTGTAAATTACTCTGTCCTTATACTGTGAGATGTACACAGAATTCCTAAGAATTCAAACACATTTTGCTAAGCTCTTGAGATAAATATCATTGATTTCACTTCCTGAAGTACTATAAGGCACAGATAGTTGCAGGGAAAACAGTTTAAGATTTCTGTAAGTCATATTAGAATAATCTTACATTTTTATTATGTTTCTTCTACAACAAGGAATTAATATTTTCAGGATTTTTTTCAGCTAAACTATTAGTAAACTGTAAGAATTACACAGGTAGCCTGCAAAAACAACAATAGCTATAATTATATAATTATGGAAGTCAGAAGACTTGTATTAAAACCTCAGCACAATAACAAAATAGACCAAAACTGGTCTTCCTTTTTTGGTTTGTTGATATTCGCCCTTTAAGGACAGAAAACTTTAACAGAGGAAAAAAATGACTTTCTGATTCTCAAACTTTCAAATATAGTGGATCAACAAAAAGTAGACTCTTGGGAACTCCTATGGCTTAAATAATGTTATTATACCTTATAGCTCTAAGAATGTCATTATGTTACAATATTAAAAAATAGACAATGCTTCCAAGCTTTCTTTGCCATTTGCAAAAAAAAAAAAAAAAAAAAAAAAAAAAAAGAAAAGAAAACGATGTATTGTTGCATTGCTCATTAGAGGAGTATATACAATTTGACTTTAAGGTCTGACAGTTTCTACAGGTGCTTTGTATTTAAAAAATTTTAAAGACCACAACAACAACCGTGTAATCTTTTAATACTTACAGAATTCTCCCACATATCAGTAAGCTAAAGCATATGCAGAGCCAGCAGCTCTCTGTAGCAGACGTTACACAAATCACACTTCATGAATGTAGGTAGGAGGCTATAAGGATTCTGAGCACTCCTCAGATTGACTCACCATCTTTATGCTGTGCTTTGCTTCCTACTCTGTACAAATCTTTAAGCATATTTCTAGTCCAAATCAACAGTGTGATTCTGTGTTATTGGGGATAAGATAGTCACCTAAAAACATCTCAAAGAAACAAAACTGTTTAAAGCTCAAGGGAGAGTCCAAGAATGGAACAGTCAGAAGGACCATGCTTCACTTCCATAGGTAGGCAGCTCAGAATGAGGCTGATGCAAATTATCTGACTCGTATGAAAACCACTTCAGATCATTACCATTTTGTGGCTACTTGAGAGTAATTCATTCCATGAGGCCAACATATCAGCATTATCTAGAAGCAATGTACTTTCAAATTAAAGCTACTAATTATTGTAACACTGTAAAGATGTTATCAACACTACTAAAAATGATTTTAAGCAGACAAAACGCATTGCTTTCTTTTTTATCCTAAGAAAGATTACACTAATTGATAAGCTTATTACATTATGGCATTGGTTAAGATAGCTATCACGCCCTCTGCTTTCAAGTGAGGAACAAAGTGATTAATGAACATTAACAACTGACTTTATTATTTTTCAAACTTACCTGTCTGCAGTACAGTCTCAGGATCAACTGATGGAAGGAAGTTCAAATCTATTGATCTTGAATAAAGAAATGAACAAATATCAATAATTAATTTGTATTACAGTAGCATTGAAAAGCTCCAACCAACACCAGAGCTACCACACTCTGTTAAGAGACTATGTTACTTTTTTCCATATCTCTTTTCTTCACACCCCAGAATATTCAGTATATACAAGACGTGAGAAAAGCACATCAAGTGGCAAACAGCAGTATCCATAGTTTACAGAACTGTGCAACAGTGGCAGAACTTTTTGTTGATGGAATGACACTTGCCAGCAGGAATAACAGAACAAACTAAAAGCCGCATTGACTTGTGCAGTATTATGAGATTGCTAATCAAGCCTGAAGCTGAAATTTTGATCTCCTGTATCTCAGCCTAATACCTTAAATGCTAGGCTCTTTGTAAATCTAAAGACAGAATAATTTTCTATGACTTTGATCAATGATGGAAAACATGAACTTGCTTTTAACACTGTTTAAATACATGTTACGACACATTGGTTCAAAAAAAAAAAAAAAAAAGTTCAGTTCTTTAGTTTCTTTTGGAGTCTATTTACATCAGACAATCAACCACTTGTAGGAAAACAGCACCAGAATAAATCCCTCTTCCTTATTTTGATGGTAAATGTCAGTAAAACAGTCATTAAATTTTTGTCCTTTGTACACATTTATCAAAATGAGATGCAGCCAAACACACAAGCATCCATCCACATACAAAATTTGTGATTTGTTTTTTTAATGTTGAAAATGTCCTTACATATTTCATGACATTTGAAGCATTATAATATTTTCAATATCATTGAGATTTCTAATAAAATTTAATATCAAAAAACCATGACTTTCAAAAACCTAACTACATACCTGTCTTTTTCTTGTTGATTTCCTTTATCACTTCCGTTGTTAATTAGAGCAAGTTCATCTAGCAAGGATGTTGATTCTTTTGTGAATTTTTCAAATACCTAAACAAAATACATGTTTTAAATTAAGAAATATAAATAATGTAAGTAATAAAATATTGAGGGCATCGATATAAATTTATCCAGTGGCTCCAATAATACAATTTCAACCTTTATATTATTTCCCAATATTCAGAAGGTACAGCAAAAAGAGCATAGTTTTCTACACGCAACAATTAGGAGCACCAGAATCTTTTAGAGAGATAAGAAACATCACAATAAAATGAAGAACTGATTTCTGAAACAATTTTTTTTTAGATTTCTACAGAACCTATAAGTTCTTATGGACATACTTACTTCACCATTTCATTTATGCCTCTATCTTTATTTAAATCTCAAGCATAATACTGAATCAGGGTGTTACAAAAGCATTGGATAGCTCAGCTGAATGGATAAAAATAACCAGCTTTGTGAAAATACCAAACCTTCATTGCTAGGAAGAAGCTACAATGTAACGAACAACTCTGAGGTAGAAGAAAGATATACTAGTGAGTTAAAAAGAATACTCTTACCAGTTTCTTCAAGTGCAGGGGTACACAGGTATCAAGGCCTGTGTAGTCAGATATTGCATATTGCTCAGATTACATCTTTGAAACAGATTTTTTTTAACCCTGTATGATTACTGCAACACTGTATCCACTGGGAAGACATCATTGATAGATCTTTCAGCATAGAGCCAAGTTTTAAGCTGTCCTAACTCTAAAGTATTTCTTCCTCGTTAGGGATTTCCCCATTAGTAGGCAAAAAAATTCCCTTCATAGCCACTCCATCATACATTCAAGTTCTACTAGAGCAACAGTCTATGGGAGTGCTCCACTAAGGAATGCTCCACTAAGGAACCTGTTAGTTCAGTTATCATCAGGAAATGCGTGCATTTGGACTGCAATACTACACATAGGACAAATCCTATGCAAGGCTACTACATGAATAGAAATCCGTGGATCAAGAATGACACATTTGAAAGAAACAGAAAACTAACCAGCCTCTTATTCAACCAATCCATGTGATCGTAGGTGAGAGTTCCTCCAAAATCTTCTGTTAATTGACATGGTTCTATGTATCGAGTCAACTTGTTAGCAGACACCAAAATAACCTGCAACAGTAAGTATCAGATACAGGTGTAGGTAATGCTTATACTTCAGTTCCTGACAAATTGTGCTAAGTGTGTCCAGAGGTACTGAGCAGATCTTTTCAGTGACTCACAACAAGTGACCATCTTACTGCTAAATATCCCAACAAAGCATAGTTGACCACAATTAAGTGGGGCCTAATACAGGCATATAGTTTTGATACACAGTCTACATTTCATGCAAAATCCCTTAGAAGCATCAACAGTACCACCACCTATTTATAGCAGGAGAAAGAAAAACGCTTGCTGGCTGTTTTCTTCATGGTATTGATGTTGCTTGATTAAGTTATACTTTGTGACCTACTTTCAGTGAACACAGTGGCAGGATATCATGCTGCAAAGCACCACTCTCGCAGACCTTTGTACCACACAAGCTAAATACCTGCATTTACCATGCAAATGTGCTGCATACCTTTATAGTTTATGTAATTTTTACATTCAGTACATCCCTCTGAATTTATAAAAAAAAAGAAGAAAATTAATTCACTCAATCAGGACATTTCAGTATGGAAACAATGTAAATCAGTTAGCTAGTTCATGGCTAAGAACATCAATTCTAAAAAGATTTAAGAAAAAAAAAAAAAAACAGCAAACTGCTTTAATAAAATGATGGACTGCACTGATACCACTAAAGTCTGAGTATTTTACTGAATCCTTTGGAGAAAGACTGGGGGGACACAACAAAGGATAAGCTTAACAAACTTTTTCTGAGGAGGCATTTAGAACATTTCTTCTCTTGCAAAACAAAACCTGACAATAGTACATCAGCTACTTCAGATTATCTTCATTCCAACTCTACTTTCCAAAAACACCACTCACAAGGGTCAATTAATCAAAGAGCACAAGCTGCCTTGCACCTTTTTAGAAAAATTCTTGAGAAAAAAAATTCCAATAGTGAGCTTTGTTTTAACTTATGATGCTGCTTCAAAAACTACTTATTCTCAACAGCTATTTAAGGAACTTTGAGCTAATAGAGTTACTAACGTATCTGACAACTGCAGAAATACTGCCTGAAAGTTTTGAAGAAAAAAAAGCAGTCATCTGCATTCTGATCAGGTGGCATCAGAAGGGTGGCTCTTAAACAGAGTTTAGCTTGTTCCTGCCCAGCAGGAGTACTAATGCAACTCCCTCCATATGCTTTAAATTAGTTAACTTCACTGTTTTTATGTGCAAGTTGCCTCTCTGAGGCTTCTGAATTTGTTTTGGTTAGCTACCAGTGAACTGTAAGAAACAAGGTTGAAAAGCAAGGGGAAAAAAGTCAAAAGGTATAAATGAAGACCATTTACTGTTAAAAAATTTTAAAAAGGAAATATCCCTCTGCTTGCTTACAACCCAACTGATTTCCACCCCCTACCCTCCCAAAAGGACTGAAGTATTGACTTTAGAAAGATCTTTGGACAGTAGACTATGGTTTTACATTAACACAAACAGCTTAGATTTTCTAAGGGATAAATGAGTAAGTCTGGACGACAGGTCTTCCAAAGGCAGGGAAAGTATTACTTACTGAATCTGTCTGTTTCCTTACCCACTCTATCCACCCACTGGACAAGTCACATCTAAAAAGGTGACAGTGGTAATAAGGTTTCAAACATACCCTGTGTGGTACTGGCCAGAACCCCTATTATCATCGTCAGTACTCAGTTCTTCTCAGAACCCAGAGGAGCAGTAACAGCTTTCATTGTTCTACTCTAATCATGCTTTGTACAATAATAGCCTGCATTAATACTTGAAAGCCCTTCCAGAAATAACTCGAGCCAATGTTTTGGGAAAAGTAAAAATGCTGTATTATGGAATAAAATCAGGACAACATTTTTAGGAACTGACAAACAAAAATGAGGAAAAGACATAGCACAAGGTGCTATTGCAACTATAATTTTCATTCACTTACTAGAACATAAAACTATCATTCTTAAAATATATCATTTCAATTAAAAGTACATGAATGCATGCTAAAAGCTGATCACAGTTATCTAGTAACTGGCTGGTATTTTTGGACAAATCTCATACAAACAGGCCTAAGTAGAAGGGTATTTCATTTATTTCCCCAGAATTCTGCCAATTTCTGGTAAATTCAGAAAACTCATCCTTTCTGATAGCCTAGTTGATAGGTACAAAAGACTGAACTTTGACAAACTTTGGGCTCATGAATTGGACTCAATGACCCTTGTGGTCCTTTCCAATTCAGGATATTCTCTGATGCTATGAGTCAATACCCCAGTTGTTTTTTTTTCAGTGAATGGATTCTCAATGACCTGTTATTCCAACAGCTCACATATACAAACAGCTTTGGAAAAACATGGAAAAGCTTCAGCTAAGAAGGCAGAGATTGCAAGCATAACTTCGCACTTCAGCTTGTAAAGAAGCTCAAGCCACAGAACTCCTACTTCCACTTTTCACATTATACTGAAGGCAACCTTCATATTAAAAAAAAAAAAAAAAATCAGTAACATTCTTGGTATTTCTTTTATTTTAAAACAAAGTATGAATCTTACATCCTTTCTAAAACGATCAAATTAAACTTTCACACTTATGTTCCCACCCCTCCCAAAAGAAAAAAAATTAACTGTCCTCATTCTTCATCAAACTTAGCTTCTGGAAACTGTGATATAAGGATTGAACTACATTCCTGGTGACTTTTCAAGAATAACTCTGGCACTTTAAACAGACAAATCATAGCTGCCCACATTCCTGGTCTGACAGTGATTCATTGCCATGTAATTGTAAAGTTGTTCTTCTTCGTAGAACAAAAACTCCACTGTTTCATAATAATGAAACCCTACTTGATTAAACACTGAGTAGTGTAATGAAATACAAGTTAAATATTTATCTGACCAGCACCACACAGAACATCTGGCATACTAGAAAAGCCCAACAGCAGGTAGCAGAACCTAGACACAGATCAATCTGTCAGCTCCACTACCCTTTGCCATCCAGTACTAACTGCTTTGGCTACTTATTCACCTTCCCCTTCAGATTCATGATAGCAACATGCTGTCATTTTTCCATATAGAAAAGAGAATAATAGGCACACACAACCTGATATTTTTCAGCACAGCCTCCTTTGCAACTGAACTCTAGAAGTGATGAACACAGGTTTACCTTCTCCAGCTCTATAGGGAAAATTCCCTGATTTGGATGTAGCACATTCAGAGTTTTTTTGTTTGTTTGTTTGTTTTTTTAAATACATTCAGAGGAAGAATATGCCATAAAATAAATGCCATTTTGATGGTTAAAACCGTAGAACTGTGATATCTATTTTTAGGAAAGTCTGTGAAAACTGTAAGTTCCAGTGCCTTTGCTCTAAAATAACCAACTGGAAGAGTAGATAAGGAAGTTAGAAACTTACAAAATGTTATTCATTTGTCTCTGGAATAACATTCTGCCTATTCCTATTATTATTATTATTATTATAAGAAATAAAATGGGGCTAAGCGTGCCAAAACTAATTTCTAAGTCGAAAACTGAGAGGATATGCAGATACATATTGTAACTATATATTCAAAATTCAAGAACAACATAGGAAAACTTTCATGGTAACACATTAGAGAACTCTGGATCACAGGGGAAAAAAGCCACCTGTAAAAAATGGTTGGGGTTTTTGTACTTTGGAACATTAAGGACTGTTATAACCAGGCAACAAAGACCATTAGACTGGAGAAGGTATCTACTTCAGAGTTACTTTACTTGAATTAGAGACCAATATAGAAAAAAAATACCTAATCATGTTTGTTACTTCCAGTTGCTTTCTTAAGCACATCTTACACCTACAATGCTCAATAACCTTTTGTTCCTGTAATTACTCCCAGAGCTTTGCAACTCTTCACCACCACATCTCACCCTAAAGCACAGAATCTCTGCCTTACAACTGAAATGACAGCATGGTGACTGATGGCTTCATGTGACAGTATTAGACAAGGTATAAAAGGCAGGTCAGGAAGCACAAAGTAGGGTGTGGAGTATTTTATGGGTCCAATAGCGGCCTTGGTTTTTCTAACTAATAGTTATCCAAATCTAACATCCCATGAAAAATAAAGGTCAAGTATTGCTTTGGTTTTACTGCTAGTATATACAAACATACAGCTGCAATTTTGTGTAAAGGGGCTTCCATAGCCTTACCAGTACTCACATCAAAAAGAGGGCAAAGATACATTACTAGCTCTAACACAAGGACTACCTCGAGCACAGAGGAGGGGCATTTTTAATGAGTCAGTTTTGCTAGTAACATAACCAAGAGTTAATGAATAGTGAAGAACAAAGGCTTACTTATTACTAATGGCCATTCTTCATTATCTGGGAAACTACAAGGTTTTTTCTACTACTCTCATCCTTCCCTGTCCTTTAATGAAGGATGTTATTAAAGAAAATGAATTACTTCACAGAGAAGCAAAACTAAACAAGTGCAAGAAACAAGGTAAAGCTAGGACAGTATCACATAGGTCTCTTCATCAACATCTATAGTGACTCTATATGCGCACAGCTGCTCACTGTCCCAAAGCTGTCAGCAGCTTTCATACAAGCAGGCGATCTCACTGTATCAGTGAGTCAGACATTTAGTGCTTCTGAACTAGGAGGGAACTCAAGAACAAAACGTTATCAACCATAAGAATTGAGCAACTGCCCCTTTATTACCCTCTACTCATACAAATCTCTGTTCCATCCCTGCATTAATCCAAGATACAAGGAGCCTGAAGAACAAATCTGAAGCTTTCCTTCTGCATCAGTCTTTGCATAGAGATAAGCTCAGAAGGAGGATAAAGGGGAGTATCTTGGAGCCTGTCTATGGCATCCTAACATTCCCACACAGTGAGACAGTTCTGCTTTGTGTAAAGGCCCTGACTCCTTGAAAGTTTGTTAAATGTATTTTATTTCTGCTAGTCTAATGAGCAGCCTTACAATATGTTTCCTAGTTCAGAATACTATACTCATATTGTTCAGAACATTCAAAATCTTAGCAGCTTTGTGAGAAAGTATTTATTAATTTAGTAATTATGTTTCTAAAATATGTTACCAATATGTATGGTATTCTTACTTTCTACATCAGCTATTTCTAAGGATATGTTACAGCTTAGTTTAGATCAATTGCCCTTTTCAATGCTCAATGCAGAAACAACACTTCCATTTCCCACAATATGTACTTTTTTCCTCATAAAGTGATTTACATGGTTGACTTCATTTTTAAGCAGTTGACACATTTTGATCCATTGTATGAACTGTATGAAATGTATACTTAGTATTTCAATTATTTTCCTCTTCCTAGATCTTCAGAACTCTTAAATTTAATTAAGAGAACTGTAGATCAAGATTGCATGTCAGAGAGAAATGCTTACAGTTTAGTAATATAAAATGTAGTTTAGAAACAAAACAAAAATACTCTAATGTTCTATGCCAACAATGCAAATACTGTCAGTATGGATGCACACTTCATAAAATGACTTATAAGATGATAATTCTGTAATGAAATTTAATGACTGAGTGAATTCTTGAAGGTAAATAATATCTCCCTGTATAATCATTTAAAATTATACCTGCTTCACTACCAAATATTTTCTGTAACCATTCTACTAGTCTAGAAACAGATTCTGGCTAAATCATATTAAAGAAAAAGCTGAGAAGAATCTAGAAAGATTTCTTTCAAACTAGTAATATTACAATAAATGTATAAAATTATTTTAAGACCACAATTTCAAAGACTTCCCAGGGCCATGCACACTGGTAGGTAAAAAAAGACTTTATATTCAATAGTAGGAACTGCTGAAGAATTCCTGTCAGCATAGGGATTTGGGCATTTAAGCAACATCTGCATGAAACTGAGCATCTGTAAACTTAAGTTACTTTCTAAACATAAGCTCCTAAATCATCCTTCTGAGTACAGATGGTTGGTTCATTTTTTTTCTTAATGGGATGTGGTACAAACAATTGACTAACATATCATACATATCACCATACTCATCTTCTTTTGCACTGAAAAAAACACATTTTTGATCAAGTAGGCTATGACTGAGCTGATACATACTGAACTTCAAGACAGATACACGTTGAGCACACCTCCTTGCCTGTTCCTTCAAAGGATTCAAGTGAAGGCAAACAGACACCCGTTAAACTCAGGAGAATTTAATTTCAAGTTATGAGATTATCACGGGTGAATTTTTGCCACTGAAAGTAGCTTCAGCTATTATCTTTATTAATAAATATCTAGCTATCTCAAGCACAGAAGTGGTTGTTGAGATATTCCTTCGTACTCAGACTACTTTTCAAATCTGTCTTTAAGGAACTACTCAGAAAGAAAATACAATCTGTTCTTCTGTTAGATAAATAGCCCAAATACAAACTTGTAAGATTTCTTTCCTGGTAAAACACTAAAGCTTAAAAAAAAAAATAAATAAAAAAAATCCATTCTTCCTGACCCAGTCCTTCAGAACTCACTGACATGAAAGAATTGTTCCTGAAAGAAAAAATGGAATTATCTATTCTAGGTAAAGTTTGATAAAAGACTTAACAAACTAAAATTCTTATGAATGAACAATGATTTACCTAGATGATGAAATCTCTAGGATTATATAATTTAGTATATAATTTATTTAGTAGCTCCATCTTCCAAATTCCCCAAACTAACTTTTCTAGATGGGAATTCAAGAACATAATCTTAACATCAGAGAGAACTACCCAGAATTAGATAAGGCTGCAAAACACTTAATCTTTTTAACAAAAGATGCTCTTATAGTGCCTCATACAAAACATGTTTCCATTTCAGTAACTGGCAAGCACAGCAAATCTACTGTAGTTCAAACAAAATCTATTTCAAAAGCACCTGGAAAGATTGATAACAGACAATTTTCCAAAAACAAAAATCTGAGTTTCCAGTAACCTCCCAAAAAGATAAAAGAATGGAACTGCTAACATATTATATAATCTTTTGTGCATACTGAACCTCATGAGATAATATTACCAACTTATCTTTGGAAAACTGAAATGCCTTGTGAACTCTGTTTCAAATGTCATAAACCTCAAAGATTAGAAGACATTCATGCAGCAGCAAGATGTTCTTCAAAGAAGGGCAACTACTCATTTAATAGCACTACACAATATGCAACACTACAATTTATTACAGAAGACGTGAACAAAATTCACACTAAACCTCATAACATTTTCTTACTCAAAGCATCAACCAAATGTGTCATACAGATTTATCCTCCTGCTCAGCAACAGATTTCTAATTAGAAACTTCATTTAATATTCCTTTCAAGTAGAAAAAGCAAAAAGCTAAGAAGCCACAGTGCTTTATTAGGGATCTCCATAAAGCACCCAAAATAAACTGTAAGGAGCCACGCATTTGCATCCAATTATTCTAAAGAATTCCAGAAATGGTGTTTGTGACTGAAGCAGATAAAAGTTCTACATACCTCGAAGCCAAGTCTATCTTTCTCCTTCCAAAAGCAGAAGTGCGTAACCTTCTTATCCCAAAACTCATCTGGCTTTACTACACAAACAAGTGATACCTCAGCTGGAACAACATTCTGCAAAATGAATTAGGGGAGGAAACAACAGTAAAAACATTCATGCTTTCATGTATCACAGAACTGAGCTCTACTTATGTGCCACCAACTACTCAAGAAGTTACATTTGCAGATAGAAATTAAACAAGATTGGCTGCATTTATGTCCCAAGCTGGCTCACACTCTGCAATAGATTGCACAGCAAAATACTGTCAGAACTGAAAAGAAAATGTAATCACTAGTCCATGCTGTACCAGCACAGAAAAACACAAATTTTTGGTTTCATTAAACATTATTTATAGTATCTCTTTTTAGAAAGTTTATAACAAAGCTTACTACTTATGCAGTCTGCTATGTAAAAAAAGTAATTAATCGTTTACACAAAAAAAGTTGCCCTATTGGAAGTAGACACTTTTTAAGGCCTTGCCTAATTTTGTGCAAAGAACTCCAATAAATAGCAATCATTTACACAGTAAGAAAGACAGGAAAGGCAGTAGAGTTCAACATCTTGAATCTAGTTCAGTATGCTGTGTCTTCCATTTTTATTTGAACGCTGAACCAGAAGATAGACCATACACCTTACCAGAAATAAAACTTTATCATATATCCTTATCAGAACCTCACTATTCTGAAAAGGTAAGAAGAAATCATCATTATTAGCAACCTTTATTGGTAAACTGACACTTTTTTTCCTCCCTACTTTGAGTAGCATCCAGGACTTAACTTGTGACTGGGACAAATGTAATGCAAAAATCAACAGTTAATTACAATGGAAGCTAATTGGGACTGCATAATGCATCAAAGTCTGCTTATCTGTACTGTCTACTTATCAGCATGAATTGTTCTCTGCTTATGTGCTTACTACTCATGGCTTTGATGATGCCAAGAGCATAGTTCTGTATTTTTTTCCAACCAAAACTATTTTAGGAAAAAGGTTACAATCTCACGTGTTAAGCAAGTGAGGAATTTGACCCACATTAGACAGAAGCGTATCATCCTCTCTTCAGACTGTTCCTTTGTCAAAGAAAAGATTGGGATATTAAAAGCTCATAAACTGCCTACCTGTCTTTCAATGAAGATATTAATGCCCCAGAAGTAATGCAGCTATTGGGTTCACATCTATAGAATAAATCTGTCAACTGTCAATATATAAAGTGGATTTACCTGTAGCATTAACACAACTGTCTTCACCACATTCCACTGAGATTTTCTGCCATCCACTATCACAGTAAATCCTCTCGCTTTGCACTTCTCACTAAAAAAAGAGAAGCATTTAGAAAAAATGGTGTAATTCATCAAGTATATCACCATGACTCTGGCTTTAAATCTACTGAAAAATACAGCTATGTAGATTCTTGGACACAGTTATCCATCAATACCATAACGTAAGTTTCAAAACATAGCTATAATGTAAGGCATGCTCAATTGTTAGACATGTTAGGCTAGCTTATTCTTAGGAGGAAAAAGTAAAAATTCACGTTCCTTAGATATAAATCAAGGTTTCAGGCAACATCCTTTCCCATATATCTCCATTTCAAATGCAGTAGAGTGACTCTTTCCTGAATGCAAAATGCAAGTGCTTAGGCCAAAAGAGATGCATTTCACAAGGTGCAAACAAAAGTGACAATAGTCTTTCCATACTGCCACCACAAAGTTATTTTTTGCCCACATAATCGACAAACAAAATATCAGAAGTGGGAACTCTAAACTTCGCATTCAAGCAGATCCCAGTTTATGTAGAGTACAAAGAGTGCTTCCATTGAATTTTCATCAGTTATTTTTACACTAATGTATGAAAAAAAAAAAAAACCACACACCAGGGTGAGACTGAGAAATAACAAATGCTTGTGAGAACAACAATGCCTACATCTGTTCCATAAATGCAGCCAAGTCCTTAAGTCAATGAGATGGCTTACATGGATAACAGTTTGGGATTTCCAGCACTTCACAGGCTGTTCAGAAAACTCTTCCACAACTTAAATGCTGTTCAATATACACACACACATTGATGCTTTATTTGCAAATAAACTGAATTATTGCTTGCTTCTCTCTCCCTAACCAGAACTTTTTCCTCCAAATGATCTTAACTACAGAAAGAAGTTGGATCACTTAGTTATGTTCTTAATACATTTGTAGATTCCAACAAGCAAACTGCACTAAAAATTCTTCAGTTATGGCACTGAATCTTTATTTCCAAAAGGATACAAGCTATACTTAAAGGGATACAAGCAAACATTTAGCTGAAGGGCTTCATCCCTTTCTAGATATACGCAAAGCAACTCTAAAGATTGACCTTTGGATCTTAAAAAAAAAAAAAAAAAAAAAAAGCAAAACTGTCACTGTAAGTTTACAGGGTCACATAAGCAGAACTTCAAAAATATCTTACAATCAGGTCTGAAAGACAAAACACTCAAATTCTCATTCAGCACACTTAGGTGGTATTTTAACTTTCAACACTTAACTAAGCTAGATAACTTAAATGAAACTATTTAAAACTTTGCACAATTAAGGTCTAAGGTTACAAAGAATATACATACAGAGAAGTAAAAAAAGAGGAGGCTTTGTTTACTTTGGGCAAGTTTGTAAACTGCAATGCTACTTCTGTAAGCTTAAGAAATTCATTAGAGTGGCTCATTAATTTACATAGCAATTTAAGCACACTGACATTAAAAAAAAAAAAAGATATTCCATGAAAGGAGTGAAGGAATACTTAACACAAATATATACAACAAACAGAAAAACACAAAGGTAGATATACAGAATAAAAGAATTTAGGCAAGCCTTAGTAGACCTCCAGGTTTATTTGAACATGTATGTTTCTAGCTAAACCAAACTGTATAATGTCTTGAACAATCATTTACATAAAATAAGTTTTGCATTGATATCAAATAGAAACAAATGACCCTTTCCAGGACTAAAAGAAGCAAGCAGCCCTGAGAGCCAAATGCCTTTGAAATCACCTTGGGATACTGAGCAGGTAGTCCAGCGTGACACTCAGCTCATCCATACTTGTCTGCTCAAGGCATAATGGAATTGTCAGAATGAGACCACTTCTTCTGTCCTTCCCTCCTATTTGGGCATGAAAAAGTCATTAGAAAGTTAATGTAAGGGCTTAAAAGTAAAAGAAATAGTTTGTAGTCACATGGTTTGAAAACACATCATAAAACTAACATTTAAAGTTGCTGTGGAAACTACTCATGGTGTTCCTCCTGTTAGACGTGAGGATCCACTCACCACATTGATATTTTTAGGCATCAAAGCTTCAGAGAACAGACCACATCCACATCGGTCATAGCCTTTCATCTGGTAGTTCCAACATAAACACTGTCCCATTCCAGTTTCCCAGAAGCATTATTTTTGCATACGTAGATTACACTTTCACTTAAAGCATATCCTAGATCATCTATACAACTAGTGAGTCAGAAACCTAGTAAGATTCCAAGGCAAGCGAGCTCAGCTGCTCCAACTGC
Source organism: Lagopus leucura (assembly GCF_019238085.1). NCBI lineage: Eukaryota > Metazoa > Chordata > Aves > Galliformes > Phasianidae > Lagopus > Lagopus leucura. Next base: position 7,007,874 of record NW_024962267.1, read on the forward strand.
AAGGCAAGACCTGCTGGAAACATCCCTTAAACAAAATGAAGTCTTGTTCCACATGGGCTGTTCTCAGTTGATACATGCATCAAGCCCATTGATTTTCTGACCTACTTACAGGCATGTGACAGTCACCTCACAATTAAGATAAAAACTTCAAGCCATTTGCTTTAATCTTTGTATGCATTTTACACATGCAGCAATAGAAACAAAAACATGGCAAGCACCAGCCACACATTTTCACTTCAATCAAAATCAAGCATTAGCCAGACGTATAGCATTTAAGTAGAACATGCTGCATCTGTGATTTGTCATTTTTTTTTTTATTACATAGACAATTCAGAAAGTTTCTGGGAAAGTAGTTTCTTTATTTTAAAAAAAGAGACTATTTAAAGAGCTGAAATTTTCTCTGTGGGTCTTTTCTCAAAAGGATTGACCTTTGAGTCACATGGCTATCAACCAACAAGAAAAATGGATTTGGAGAAGGTTTTTTCCCCCTCATAGTTTCAATGGGAACTGAAGACAAATATATCAAGATCACACAAAAAATAAATACTGACACAGTGCCCTGATATGTGCATCTATTCTCTCAGAAGGGCCTCCCAGAAAATCTGGTAGTGGGAAGGGAGCCAGGTGTGCAGGGGACTCCCCATATTCACCATACCTTACAGAGGGGCATCACTGCTGAACATCTGAAGAGAAGAATTAAAGTCAATAAAGGGGCAAAAGTAGCTGTACCGGATCTTTCCACAGAATCTGAGAAGTAGTCATATATTCACTATTTTGAGTAAAATTACCAGGATTTCCCCCCCTCCTCTGCCCTTGAATCTGTGATCTGAGGGGGAAAAAAAATACTCTCAAGTGTTCATGTGGTTAAACCCATTATATCAGTTTTGCTTCCCTGCAAGTCAGAGACAGAGAGTACAGCTTCTTAAAGAATAACAACAGCTGTGGAGCAGTAACACAAAGCACACAAGTACAGCACAGCAATGCTTGCAGATGCATACACCTACACTGACATAATTTGTGAAGAATTCCTCCCAAAACATTAGAGATGCAAGCAAAATAATGGAAAATAGTCTGTTGACACAACATATGTTGGCATCCTAATTGCAACAGCATTTTCCCTTGCTTCCAAAGTTATCTCAACTCCCCTAATATTATTTAAGATCTACTGGTATGCAGGTGAGCAAACTGTATGTCTTCAGAACTACTGCTTAGGTGGTCTATTCTAACAGTTGTGTTTCTCTCTCTTTTCTGTGGTGGGTTTTTTTTTTGTTGTTGTTGTTGTTGTTGTTGTTTGTTTCATAAGTGAAGGGGGAAAAAATGGGAGGGTAGGAATTCTTGGAAAAGCAGAAAACAGATTTTAATATTTATTTATTAACAGAGGCATCAACTAACAGTGAGAAAGGATCTACCTGTGTATCCTTTCTCCTGAATCCAATGAGCCACTGTGTAAAGCAAAACTTATTTACAGACTGTCCATCCTTATCTGTCTCAGGCAGAAAACCTTTTCAGGCAAAAGTGTGAAAATAGGATTAGGAAAGAGGAAAGAAAAAGGAAGAGAAAAAAAATAGCTTAGTCCTTTATGAACTAGAGATTTGTTCTCATCCAAATGCCTGAAGCGAACAAAAAATTTTCTTCCTACTTGCTACACTACTTCACGAACCCTCATTAAACAATGAAGAGGGAGGCAGTATTTTTGAGGATGTAAAATAATACTTAAGGAGCCATGAACAATGACTTTTTAAGCTACTGTCTCTTAACGAGAAGAATAATAAAATGAAGAACTAAGCCTTCCCCCAAGCAGTCAGGCATCATTTGGTCTTTCCAAATCCAAAAAGTATTTCAAAAATGTTTTCAAAGGCAGTAGGACATCAGTTTTTAAGAATTCAAAAAATAAACTGGTTTACACTAAAATTCAGAACAGCTAAATTCAAGAATAGGTTACTGGTAGAAAAATGGCTAACTAGGAAAAACTGCCACAGCAAAACGTAAGAAAAGTGTCATAAGTAACCATAAAGACTAAAAATGCAGAACGGACAAAAGTTGGTGATCAAATAGAGCAAGCTCATGACAGGAGAAGCAGTAAGTAATACAGGAAGTTATGAAGGCATTTTTAAGGGGAACACCACAGCAATGGCCCCCGGCCAACCTCCAGGAACCAAAATTCAGTCTGGAATAACAGCAGCCATCTCAGACTTGCAAGACTGGTATCTAATGCTCCCTCTCCTCCTCAGCAAGAACTCATGAGTGATCCTGAAGTTCAGGCTTAAGATTGTCCATTTAGGAGAAGATACACAGAGGGGAGAGTGTTTGCAGAAGCCTGTTTTCTTCTTGCGTTTATACCATGTTAGTCTTACCACAGATGATTCACAGCTGAAAGAGACTTGTTCTCTTCCATTTTTTTCCCCCAGATTCACATAGGCCCACAAATTCAGTTAATGGTTAACAGTTGTTCACATTATTGTTATTATTATTATTATTTTTTTGCAGACATGAAAGGCTCCAGTGTTGAACAGGGACTTATAAATCAAGGCTGAGGACTGACACTTCAAGTCTACTCACAAAATATACTAAACACTCAGATATTCTCACGTGTATACCCAGATTTAAATAAGAGGGCTCCAAAAGTAATGCCTCTTATTATATTATGTTTGCCCATGATGTCAGAGGCAGATGCTGGTAGCATGGCAGCAGAGGTTGAACCTTCCCACCAATATCTTGTTGCATTTTGTTGCCACGTGACATATAGTAGCAGAGGGGGAACATGACAGAATGGTGTCTGACATGGAAGTACATATGAAACAATGGTGCACCACTGAATTCCTCAGACAAAATGGCAATCAGCGACATTCATTGACACTTGCTGAATATTTATGAAAACCAAACAGTGGACATAAGGCACTGTAAAGCAGCGTTTCAGCAGTGGTGACAGTGGATCACCTCCATTGGTGCAGAATTTTACAAGCATGGCATGCAGGCTTTTATACATCATTGGCAAAAATGCAGAGCTAACAGTGGTGATGACAAAAAAAAAAATAAAGTGTTTTGTACTAAGAATTTGCCTTATCAAATGGTGTTATTGTGCCCTTTATCTCTTGCTGTTTCCTTTGAAATAAATAGGAGGCATTACTTCCAGAGCAACCTACATAGCATTTGCTGATCCCACAAAATAAACAACCTAACTACGTCTTGACATTTCAAAGAGACTGCAATAATTAGCAGAACTATTCAGTTTCATAACATGTCATCTTGCTTAACTGAAGCTTTTTGCTCTCCTCTCCTTGTAAACATTAGCAGAAAAGATTCAAACAACTATATTCTGCCTGCACAGTATTTTTTGTGCAATCTTCCTGCTCACATAGATCAAGTAAGTTTCTGCTAACCTGTCATAATGTAAACCAAGGACAGAGTAGGAATTATAATTCATTATTTTGCTCAGTGAAAATTGATAGCTTGTGATTTATAGAAAAGACAACGTATATATTTATCCATTAAAAAACATTTTAACATAAAATCATATCTTTAAAGGAAATTCTGGAAGAGAAACTGGACTTCAGTCATGAATACAGTGCAGCATTTGCCAGTATTAACACACTAAAGTATTTAATTAATGGCAAAACAAATTGCTCTTTTAGCAGTATTGTTTTTAATGTTCTAAATATTAGAGATACCATAAACATTAAACACTACTGTTAGAAGACAACGTTTAGAGAGAAACCCAAAACAAATTGTGATTTTTGACTATGAGCACAATGAACTTGAAATCTCCTTTGTTTTACAAAAAAGCTCTACTCCCAGTTGAGTTCTCAAGTTTAGAGCTAAAACTGAAAAGAATCTGGGCAAATCAACACATTGTATAGCCTAATTCAGAAGTGACATAGTTTATTAACTGGAAAAAAAAAATACATATAAGCTAAGGAAAGCAACAAAGAAAAATAAAAAACACTGTAATTGATTTTGCACCAAACAGGCTGAATTTCTGTTCTTTGTTTTGCTGAGTCATTAGCTCTCCCATCTTCCTGCCATTTATGATGGCCTACCAACATGAATTCCAAATCCACTAGGTTGTTTTTCCAGAAAAAGGCAGGGCCAATACTACTTGTATGCACATTACAAGCAGCCTTATCATACAAACAACACCAGGGAAAGGTTTGACTATAACACCATTTTTATGTTTATTTTAAAATCACTGTAGTCTTACTTACGAAACTAAAGGAAATAAAATTGCTTTAAAAAAGGACATGAAAAAGTGGTTTGTCTATGAAGTTCTTTTACTTACACTGAAGAATGCTTAATAGAACTACTGCCTGAATCTTTATCATTTATTAAACTAAAAGTATCTGTTAATACTATGCAATTCCAAAGAGGTCAAACCTACTTAGAAATATGAAAGTTCAAAAAGGGTGACAGCATTTACCTGACACTCAGTAGATTGCTTTTCACTAAGAAGATCCATATTTCAAAATGGATCAGGCAGCTTTAACAAAGTGCAAAGGCACTCTAGTTAATGAGAACTTCCCTGCTGCATAAAGCCAAACAACCAACCATTTTATGCATCTGCTATCACTACTGAGGAAGCTGCCTGCTTTTACAGGCTGTAATATAACGTGAATTTATTGTTTTGAATAGGAGTTGTTCGATTTGAAATCTCCTGTGACAGCAAGCAAATTCAAATCAAAATAAGTCGCATTTAAGAAGGAACAATTTTCACTTCAAGTGATTGGGGTGGGCTAAAATGAACTAAAACAGAAGAACACTTAATTATTGCAACATTTGTCAGTTTTTGAAATTGTGAAGTCCCCTGCAAGTTAACTACTTTCCCTTTTCAAATCCATCTTTCCAAGCATTCCTTTTCGTTTTTTTTTTTGTTTGTTTGTTTTTTCTTGTGGCCTGGAGAGACGAGAATTACAATTAATTCAAGATTTAAGAATTGTGAAAAGAAAAACAGTAATTCTAACTTCGCTTGAATTAACTACTTGGAGGCAGAATTAGCCACACATTACAATGTGTTATCAATATCTATTTCTAGGTTTGAGAAAAGACAAGGGTAAATAAAATCCTAAAACTAACCACCTGCATTTGTAAAACCACTTAGAAAACAAAAAGGGTTATTATTGGATGCCTGCTAAATTGTTAATCTTTTACTTCTGGACTGAAACTTCAGGACATCTACTTTGTGGAGTAGAGTCACAGGCTACACTGAAATCAAGTGCTGAAAACCAGCAACAACATGTTGCCTAATAGATTAAAAAAAAAAAAAAAAAGATGCTTTTGAAATGATACAAGTGCTAACCTGCAATATATTTCTGCTACATACATTGAGTAAATACAAGAAAGCAAACAAAAATTTCACCCAAGTTATGTAGAAAGAACCCAACTGAGGAAAGTTGAAACTGTACCTGAAAGAAAAGCCAGTTTTTTCTTCAGAATGGGTAATATTACTGACGCTTCCATTCTATTTCAGGTAATTTTCACAGGTCTGAAATACAAGAAGTTGAAGTTGTAAAGCAGGGGTAACAAATCAAGGTGTTTCACTAGAGACCACTCTGACCAAAACACTCGTGCTCCTCTGAAGAAAGTACAAAACAGAATCCGCAGTACTGTTAGAAAAACAAATCACCTAATTGCTTGGTCATTCAGACATAAAACAGAACATGTAAATAAAACTAGTGCTCTCATTACATTTTCATAGTCCATTCTACATCACCAGGAATATTACTACGAAATACCTTTTGCCCCATTAGTATCAGGATGCCATCATTACCCTGCCATTAGTAGATCTCCAATTAAAGAAAAAAAAAAAATCTAACAGTCAAAATAAGCAAGTCTAACCTACAGATGGAAATGCTTTTTGCTCCTTTTGTCCCCAAATCCCTTCCTTTCTACAACTTTGTGCAAAAAACTGCAGTTCGTTGTGATTAAACATTGGTTCATTGACTATGAACAGGATGTCAGCACTGCAACCTCCTTCCTCCTCCAGGTGCACAAAGCAGCAACTCACACCCGTGAGTATTCCTGAGGTCATGTTTTTGCTACACCCCAGAGCACTGCATACAGCACTTTCCTGGTAACAAACTTCACCTGAGTCTCAGCAACAACACCCTCCCCTTCCTCCTGCACCAAGATCAGCATCATAGTTTTCAGATTCAATTATTCACCCCAATTAGACAAACTTTCAAGAGAAAAATCTTTAAGAAAACAGATAAAACCCAACTATGAAAGAGTTGAGACAACCCACTCATATTAGACAAGAAAAATCACCAAAACAAACATACTGCTTCTTCAGAAACTGGTTTCATACTGAAGAACTACTTTTTTCCCCTATTAGTAAGTGTCACAAAAATGACATGCAAGTTACTCAGCCCATGACATTAATTTGTAGTTGAAAACACTTTGAGAAACATTTCCTTTACTGGTCATAAGTTGGTAACTGTTGCACTTAGTTTACTCATTCAGAAACAAAACTCAAAGTGTTTAAGTAAACATATACTTCCGCTGTTGCAGAATACAATCAAGAATTACATAGAGGTAATGTATTAGAAGCGACTCTACTGATGAATGTCTGCTAAACAGTTGCATGAAATGCTAAGTTTTAGTGATAACATCCCAAGGCATGCATTTGAAACAATCCAGTACAGCTAAGAGATTATATATATATATATCTCCAGTAAAAGATACAATTAAAGCAAGGAAATAAAAGCATAGAAAAATGAAAAAACATTGGCAGATTACTAAATTCTGCTGCTTAACTTACTCAGTTGTAAAGAGCAGGAGCCAGTCCTGAACATTAAGATGTAATACTGACAGACACATCAAATGCAGTGAGTCTACATAAATAAAAAGAATGACTTTGATGCAGACTGACTAGCGCCTCAGCCATTCAAAAAACTGCAGCCTGAGCACCGGCAAATGACAAGCAGCAAAAGAACAGAAATCTTTCAGAAAATGAAGTTCTGTAGGATGCTGAAAGGATACAAAATGTCTAAGGAAAAAAATTAATATACTTGTTAAATGTGAAAATATGAATACACAAAGAATCATGGCTGCATTTCTTTTTTAATATACAAAAAATGACCAAATCTTCTTGGAGACTTAAATTAGCTTAGATTTTAACATGAGATTTCAAGAATCACTGGATACGTGCAAAAGACATGTCAAGGGGTTTATATCAACAGATAATATTTACACATATGCACACATTAGGCTACTACTAGCCACCTTCCATTGAGTTTTGTTTTGATTCAAAGTGCTATGTGCAGATGGAGATTAGTTCCTAGAAAATTTTTCTGGCCTCTCCTTTTCTCGTGTTCAAAAACCTGACAATTTACTACTTCATACACTCCTGTCTCTTAATCTATATTTGCAGATTAGAATATGGTATCATTATATTGATACCATATAATGTCAGACTCCTTTCTGTGCTTGTACCATTTACTTGGTACTGCTCAACACCAAGCAAAATAGTGATACTATATGGAAGCAACAAATGACTTGGTCAAAGAACATTTTATCACACTTTCAGCCTGGAAGAACTACCACCCATTCTCTTTAACAAAAATAAAAATATTCACTATCTTCTAATTACATAGGAGTCAATAAGCACAGCAATACAACATGGTTATCATGCACTTGTAGTCCACCCCTAGTCCCATGCTGAACTCCAGGCAAGTCACACATTTCTATCAACCACTAGATAAACGTCTTCCACAAGTAATGTGTGGACCTACTGCCCTAGCTTTTAAGCACATGTGAAAAACAAAGAAGAGAGATCCAGGAAAAGAAGTAGAATGCCAGTCAAGGAGGAAGCTTAATGAATCCTTCATTTTATCGAGGTGCTCCCCCTCAGGCAGCACTGAAAGTGCAATTGTTATTTTATATTAACTTCTACAGTGTAACTCATGATCATCAACTGAGTGGGAAAGTTCTTATTTGCAGTAGCTAAAAGAATAAACTAAGACCCAGAGCTCCTAAGCATTTCTTATTTTAAGGAACATATGAAATTAGCTCATAATCCTTACATGATTTAGTTCATTTCCTTCTCGTACACCTTAAGAAGGATGGAAAAAAAAACAAACTGAGGTTAGTATTGGTTATTTTTACATCCCCACGTGAAAAATCTCTGAAGTTTATGAAGAAACATATCCCCACTCCTGTAAAACTCAGAAGTGAGCTAAATTGTGATTCAGGATTCTTATGGGGTTGGGCTTTTGGAGAAGGCTGCTGGAAGGTTATTTCATGGCTGTTTGAGTGTTGTAGGTATTGTTTTTTTGTTTGTTTGTTTTTGTTTTCAAGATTCCACTTTGTCTTGAAAGAAACATCTCCCTAAAGGGAATTAGTTCCCGGAAAATAAACTGAACAAATCAAAGAAATTCTAAGTGTACTTCTGCCCTCCCACCTTCCTCAAATAAACACTTACGTAAGCATTACATTTACACAATTTAACCTTACATATGGTACAATACGTATAACACTGGTGTGTTATTGGCATCAGTTTCTGGCAAGTAACCCAGGTCCCTACCACAGCAGGCAGACCAGCAGGCTACCCGTTCTAGGAGAGGGAGCTGAGCTGTTCCCACAGTGTTGGCAAAGCCACAGCGTGAAAGAAAGGAAAGCCCAGAGCAGCCTTCAGCATCTTGCTTGGTTCCTTTGCGACCAAAGTGAGAACAGCTCCTGGAGAAAGCTTTGCAGTACCAACCTACAAGGAACAACATTTTGTGAATATTAGTGGATTCACCCTTCAAGACATTCCATCACACCTTATTTATGACTAAGTCTTTAGAAAACTTCAGCATGAGAGAGGCTCATCAGGAAAGCAATATTTTGTATTTAGGTGCAGCCCTTTAACTCCTCTTAGTCTAAAACCAAAGGGAGACAGTAGGCATCAATTTCTGCTCAGACTGCTACTATTGCCCTACAGCTGGTGTAAATACAACCTACAGACCACTTCTGAGAAGTAAACACCAGACACAGAAGATACCAGCAAAGCTGAGAGGAATCTGAGGTCTCCATAAATTGCAGTTAATAAATGCCTGAACCTACCTTGCCCCACTCCTCAACCCCTTAAAAGTGATCTCCCATATTTACAAAAAGAATCAACTCCTATGAAGAAAAAGGTAAACCTAATTCTGCACAAAAAAAATACCAAATTCAAGATAGGTCCCAGAAAAAAAGAGCCCAAAATTATTTTTTATTTTCTTTAATTCAAAGCACAAGGCTTTAGATTGAGATCTGGAGCTCTGTCTGAGTACTTCTACATTCATGTGCACAAATAGAACTTTTTTCCTTGGGAAAAAAAAAAAAGTTAACAGAATCCAGATTGTAAGTGATCTAGAGGAAGTGGGGAAAGAAAAAAGAACGAACAAAACTTCAATCAGGGCACCCGAGGTAAAATACAGTAAGTTTTCCTTTTCTTGATGAAACAATGAGCTTCACTGCCAACAAAAAACCCACTGACTTTTTTTTTTTTAAACTAAGAAACAGAAATAACACTTTTTTGCCCTCCCTCCCTGCTCTAGTGTTCATTACCACCCCTTAGCGCCAATTTCCCTACTTAAGTGACTTTGTTATTTATGTGTATAAAGCACTTCCCACACTAGAGAAGGAAGCAAACAGAAATTCTGTCTTTCAGGAAACTGCATCTCAGTGCAGCTTGCACTTTAAACAATTACTCAGATAAGAACCCTATTAAATCCTCCTGTATGCTGCAGACAAAAATCTGTGGGCCGTTACACTAAACACTAAACTCAAGAATGACTCCAGAAATCATTTCTGCCTTTCCATTAGAAGCTAAACCATGCACGTAGCTAAATAGCTTTAATAGTATTCTTTTTTCTTTCAGATGTGGAACATGCAGCTCGTAAGGATTTTTCCTTTTTCACCTTAAGTTATACTTCAAAGTTACTACAAATTGATTTTATTATAATCAGGAATGAAAGCAAACTTCCACACTCACTTCATAATCATAGTACCTTCACATATAAAAGTGTTAACTTACTGACTCCAGTGAGCAACTTTTTTTGCTGTTAGTAAAACACAAATTTCACTACATGGTTTTCATTTCTCACAATATTGGCAGTGTTCATGGATCAAAATAGTTCTTTTGTTCCATATTTCCTGTAACCAAAGGAAATATTCTGTTCATTGAGAGTGAAGGGAGGTGAGTCAGAACTGTAATTTAAACACCTGCCCTTTGTTCCAGAAACTCCTGAAGTTTGCAGTTACCCCTCTTCTATGAGAGTTCTGACATGCTCTATCCAGAAGAAAACTCTACAGCAGGCTGTTTGAACACACCAGAAAAAAAAAGTCTTTAGGATTAAAGAAAGGTTTACTGCCTCTCACTATCTTTAACACTCCAGAGAATCTCAGGGTGAATGAAACTAAACGCTATTTCTCTACTGGAAAGAAACAATTTTAAGAGATCCTGTGTTTACTTTGCACTGACAGCATTCAAAGGTACACTAATAAGCAAAATCACATGCAAGTATACTTAGTCCTGTAAATAACTAACTTGTTTGGAAGACAACATGATGACGGTCCTAAACTGACCATCAGGCTCTCAATTTAGAATAAGGAAGGTCAGGAAAGAATGATGCGATTTCAACACTATAATGGTGTCTAGCTGGAAGAAACAAGTCTATCATCAATTCAATTTAAAAAAAAAAAAAAAAGCATTTGACCCTAAAGAAAAAAAAAAGCAAGAGAGAGGAAAAATAATAACAAGAAAACTGAAAAGAAGAGATTTCACTTATAGAAAGTGAACTTCTACAACAGGTTGAATTTCATCACTTCTGAATTTCATCACACTAATTTTATAACCTCAAGTGTTACAGATAGCAAAACAAGTTAAAAAGATTAAATACATTTGCTGTAGGTCAGAAACAATTCAGAGTGCTCCATGCCCACCTCCAATCTGCTTGAGATGTAGTATTTTTATTGGCTCTATTATAAAATTTCTGTATATAGAAAACATGCTAGAAATGAAATAACTACAGCAAAGAACTCACTGATCTTGTTTCGAATTACCGTGGCTTTCAGGTTTTTAAAGCAATATACCTGTGTTCATCTTCAGCTATGTATTTGCTTTTTCAGAATATTTGCACAGAAATACTGGAAGATTAAATATTTCAGTCTGTACTCCCATGCAAAATCAAATCATGACTAGGCAGGCTGCATCCCCTATCACTTCTGAGCTCTAGCAAAAGTCATGCTGTTTGATCCAGGACAATTTGAAATTCTAAAAATACTTTCTAAAAAAAAAAAAAAAAAAGTAGAATAGAACTACAGAAAGCACTCAAAAATAAAAGCTGCGTGAAGTGCAAAGTCAAAATGCATAATTCCTGATGAAGATATCATCTGCATTTTCTACTGTATGTCTTCAGTTTCATACAATAAAATTAATTAAATAAGAAATAACCAGATGCTGTTAAAAATCATTTGAAAAGTCTATTAAGAAGGCAGACGAAGTCCATGAGCTTGCACTGACTAGGTGATTGGAAGTACGATGCCCTGAACACGCTAGAGAACCTGACTGCAATTAACGTGCTTTCTCTCTAAGCAATCCAGTGGGAGCCACAATCAAAATGAATTCAGGATCAGGAAGAATTATTACATACACAGTTATAGAATCAAAGAATCATTAAAGCTGGTAGAGGCCTTTAAGAAGTGAAGTGGCCCACCCACATCAAATACTGCCCACTACACGACATCCGTAAATACTAAACCTACCCTTTCCTTAAACCTCTCCAAAGAGGGTGACTCAACAACTTTCCCAGGCAGCCTGCTCCAATACCTCACCACTCTTTCAGAGAAGTTTTTCCTAATATCCAACCTGAATTTTGCATGGTGCAACTTGAGGGCAATCCCTCTCATCCTATCACTGTCACCTGGGGAAAAAAAGGCTGACCGTTGCCTCACCACAACCTCCTTTTAAGTTGCTGTGAAGGGCAATAGTTTCCTCTGAACTTTCCATTCTCCTCAGCCCACTCCTCCTAAGACTCATGCTCCCAATCCTTCACTAACTTCATCGCCCTTATCTCAACATACTCCAGGGCCTCAATGTCTTCTTTTTGAGGGGTCTAATTGCTCAAATTCATTAGATTTGAAGCTCAAAGTCGATCCTTAAATGAGTCTGTCTGTTTAGGAGTACCTATTGCAAGTTTCAGAAAACTAGTATTGCATTATTTTTGTCACGTATCCAGCAATACAGAGTAGCTGATCTGCTAAACACAAGATGAAAGCTCAGGAAAAAAAAAAAATCTGGTTTCCATTCCTTGTCCTGCTATGAAATATACATATGGCTTTCAGCAAGTCATTTATCCCGTTTAGTCTTCATTCAATCTCTCCATCTGTAAAACGGAGATGTTATGCATTAGTTCCCTTTTCGCAAGAGCATTGTGATGTTTAATTCATTAATGTTTTGAAGACTTGAGAGAATATAAGGAGCTCCATAGATTTGCCTATAAATAGCCAAGGAGCAGATGGGCAGCTACATTCAAAACTGTAGCAGCTTGCAAGTCCAGACACAAACAATAGCACAAATGACAATAGACATTCTGAAATACTGGAAAAACAAAAAGAAAATAAACCTTGATCATATAGGCTGAAGTTTTGAGCTTTTAAAAATCAACTTCTGAATTGCAAGCCTTCAAAATTAACAGCTTCATTCTCTGAAGCCAGCACACAGATGCTAACTCCAACCCAAAAGAAGCATTAGCCCAGACAATCTGGATCAGCTTAAAACAACTTCATCCATACACAAAATAAAATCCATATGCAAGACAGAAAAAGCTAAATATCAGACTTACCGTAGATCATTATTTTATCTTCCACTAAAGCTACATTAAAGTTATGGGATAGTGGCAGAGAGAACACAAGAGGATTTCCCCCACTACACCCCAGGGGAATTTGAGAAGCACACTAAAACCAACCAGAAAGGGGGGAAAAAAAGCTGTAAACATTCAATCATTACCTTTGTTTCTAATCAAAGAGCAAATTGAACTGGGTTGCTCAGCTGGACAGATTCAAAGTAACAATAAAGCTGACAGATGAACATCAGCTTAGGTACTCAAAAGCAGATAACCAACACATTAGGAGCATCATTTTTTTTAGTGTTAGAAGTCCTTGAACAAAATAGTTTAAAAAAAAAAAACACAAACTTTATGTTGCACCTATTTTCAAATTGTACATGAAGAAAATACTCCTAATCTTCCTTAAAAATTATAATTCATACCAAAGGATTAAGAAAATAAAAACTATGGACTGATGAGAGTTCATCAGTATACAAGTTCATTTGTAAAATGCAACTATACAATGTCAGTTCTATTAAACATGTGTGATTAGTACTCTTAACTCAGCAACTTGTTAATTGCAACAGCAGGTCAGTGTAGCTTGAAAAACACATCCAACTTCTGGATAAACATTCTGTCAACAGTGTGCAAAGCTACCATCCAAAGGCATATCAGCACAGCCTTATCAAATTTCAGCCTGGAAAGTGTACTCAATTTCTCCTGTCCTTTTTTTTCCCATCTGGATAATCAAGTCCTAACTTGTACACATGGTCATTCATCTAACAATCAAATTTGAAAGTGTTGTCTTGGATAACTACCTCCTCTGTTTAATCCATCTTCGGTATTCAATTCCCATGCCCCCCCCCCCCCCATATACTGAAAGCAGCGAAATAAATGAGTGGCAAAAAGAAATGATGAGCAACTTAATGAAAAGGGAGCAAGCAAATGGAAATCAAGAGAATAAGAGCAGCTATGCTACCCAAAAAGAAAAAGGCATTGTACTCTTAAGTTTTAACTTCAATCTCAGTCAACCATTCATTTCACAGAACAAGTGCTTTTCTTCAGACTTGCAGCAAATGTCAGAGCAAAAGAGAAGGAAGAGCATAGAAACAGTACAGCTAGCTAATAACCCACACTTGCAACACAGGATACCTGCACCCCAGGCTTCTCACACAAGGGCAGGCACAGGGCTGCAGCAATTAGCACACTCCAGAGGAACAGCACTACTCTGGATTCAAAAGGTCAAGTCCACAGCCAGCAGTCAAACTCCAACCCACAGAAAAGCAGAAGTTTGTAATGATGTCGCAACATGTGATATATGAAATTATTGCTTGCTTCAGTTTCCTAACCTTTCCAGCCCCAGGCCTAGCCAAACATACTGTATATGCTAAGTTACAGCAGTATCCAAGCAGCTTTAAGCTAACAAAGGAGAGAAAGTGCTTGTCAGGTTTTGTATGGATCCCTTATTTCCTCTCCTGCCCATCTACAGAGAGCAGTAAACAACAGGGCTTTCCATAGAACTTCATAACCTCCCTTTCAGGATGCTAGCACAGACAGCAGCAGAATCCAATTGACCTTACTGCCTTTCTCGCAACAGGCAGCCAAAGCATTTACAAGGAGCTGCAGTCATCTGGAAGAATCCCAGCTCACTTCAGAGCACTGAGTGACCACAGCATAAGCAAAATGATGCAATATGGGAGGTGGCTTCTTACACCCCTTTGCTATTTGAACGTAATAATAAGTCAATAAGTCAACTGAAACGCTATGTTTAAAGCACAGCACAAACATTTTCTTCCTCATGATGCTTCCCTAACACCCATTAAAAAAAAAAAAAAAAAACAGGTTCAGCTCTTAAAATGTACTTAGTTGCAAATCATGCAGAAGCAAGACAAATCAGACTGCAAACACTTGTAACTGAAACAATCTCAGTTTAACTTAACAAAAAAATACTGAATAATAGAATAAAGTGAGATACACCTCCCTCCTTACTTCCTCTACTGAAGGAAAAAAAAAATAAGCCACACCACAGCAGTCAGAAGCTTGCACAAAAGAATTGGGCAAAATAAGTCCCTTATCACCAATACTTTAAAGAATTGGCCAAAACCAGTTCATGATGAAAGATTGCAGAGACCTCTTACGCCTTTGGTAGTTTATAAAACTAAGTAGACAGTAGGAGAAAAGGGACTGGACAATTCCATAAGCAGCCAAATCAAAAGATGAAGTCAAGGGACAAACAGCTGCACTGATGAGTGCAACTGTTGGCAGTTCAGAGTAAGTGGAAAATAACTTTCCTCTGGGGTGCCAGATTAGAACTTCTTGTTCCTTTTATAACATTTATATAAGAAAACAATCTAGTTCTACAACCTCAGAACAATACACATACTTGGCATTGATTATGAGTTCATGTGGCTCAGTCCCTCAGAATCATTTCTCAGGACAGTATGACACTATAATTGCACAGAAACAAAAAGAAACACTCTTCTCAACTAAAAGCCAGAAAGAGTCTGGGGCAGAGGCCAATAAGTTGTTTGAGAAGAAAGTCGAGTGGAGAACACAGAAGTACTGCAGAAAAAAAGTTATTCTTTTAAGGTGGAGAAAACTGACCCAAAACAAATCACTAACAGTGAGACTATTTACAAATCTCTTAAACTGAGTTTAATATCTGACAAATTAAATTCCCAGTTAAGGAAAAAGACTGCGTGTGGGCTTTGAACCATCTTGAACAGTTGCCTCTGTATTTAAAAGTAATATATAAGGTAGTATCACATACCTCAACTCACTGCAGAGCACACAGATTAGACACAAAGAGGACAATAATTTAAATCCCTGCATAAGAAATATGCAATTTGAGAACTTTGCTAATCTTAACCAAACAGGAAAGTAGAAAACTGAGATGTTCCAGATCTGGGCCATAAAGAGCACATTTTCAAGTTCACAGTGTTCAGAACAACAGAGATGCATTGCAACACAAAATAACCATGCTGCCCTTTAAATACTGTGCATGAAAGAAATAAATCTCTCAACTTGTAGAGCTGTCTTCGGTTTTTGTGCTCATGTGAAAAATCCTGAACATTTCAGCTCCAAACCACAATCAAATCAGCCAGAGCAACCACCTGCAGTAACCACAGCACTGCTCATCCTCACAGTAAAAGATACAACATTATATATGGCAGTAGAAATAGGTGGTCATAGGCTTTAGAGAAAAAAAATAATAAAGCTTTAAACCGCTATCTGGAGTATCTTGTATGAATGTGCTATGCCTTTGCATTTCACACTGATGCTATTTTCTAGGGCTCAATTAGAACATTACATGAAAGAATCAGCAAACACTATGACAGATCTGGAGGCTGGCAGCACTGCCTGCGGCAATGGGGTTGGAGCTTGATGATCTTTGAGGTCCCTTCCAACCTAAGCCATTCTATGATTCCACAATATGATTTGGAGCATACAGACTAGAAACCAGAGTGTTCAACACCTAAAAGCAGATAAGCCATGGCACCTTTCATTTATGTATTATGTCAGTCTCAAAACTCTCTCTTAAGAATGGTCATTTATTTTCTCAAGTTCAAACACATACATAATACATTAACATCAAATCAATCTATTTTATTCAGGCAACACTTTTTTTTTTTTTTTTGTCTGGCCTACATTCATCATCTCATGATATCTTTCTAAGAACACATCTCTGTGGTGCTGGAATTTAGCTCGGCATGTGTCTACATTTACCTCCCCTGAATTACTGCTTCCATGAAGCCCTAAGTCACACCATCATCTCTTAACTAATTTCCTTTAGGTGTTCTGTCCCAGTGTTCCAAATTTTACTTGGTCCTAAAAAAGGCTGCAAACTTAGAAACAGGAAGGCAACACTCCATATTCATTTTCGCTTGCCTCCCTGTTGAATTTAGAGCCTCCTGTAAGGAGATTTTCATTTGAAAATCTCTCATTCCCAGTCTAAAAATATACAAATCCTTGCCAGTGGATTTTTCTGCCTGTTCACTCAAGGTGTTCAAGTCTTATTTCTCTTGTGTACATAAGCTTATCAAGACCAGAACAGCAACAATTTCTTTCGCTGCTTTTAGAACTTCTTCCTTACTATCACCTACAATCACGGCACTCTTCAGACCTTGCTCAACCCCAGTCTTACATGGAAAGCATCATCCACGCAATTGAGAACACTGCTGCAGGAGATACTATGTGAAACACTGTAACACAAACCAAACTGCAGAACACAGTTTCAGTATCAGAAGCTTCCCTTTTGTCATACTAGGTTTTGAAGGTTTTACAATGTGACAAGATGGACAAGAAAAGTAGGCGAGTTCAAGAGGACACCAGCAACAATTTAAGTACGCCTGTACAACACGAGCTTCAAGGATACTTCTGAAGGCAGTGTATTCACCAGCTTCATGACACCCAAATAAATCACAGAAAGATTTGTGCAATCTTAGTTTTGGAACAGATCAGTCTTACTATTCGTACTGGAACACAACACTTTCTGTTCAGGGTTAGAGGTGCAGCTCTAAAGTCCAGACTCTGCAAATCTAGATTAAGAACAGTCTGTATTTTTTTTTTATTTTTTTTTAAGAAATTAATACTCATCCTATAACTTTATTGCTTGGAAACTGACAGCAGGGCTTTAATATAAAGCTACATGATAAGGGAACTACTTTTCCAGTATACATTCACAAATACTTGCAAAACTAAGTATTCAAGTTGCCTGGGACAGCAGGAATCCTGCATTTTCTACCAAAACATATGGTAGACATCAACATTGTTTATAATTAGCAGGCAATGCTCCTGAGGCAGCACCGGAAGCAGTGGGAAAGTAACAAGATCCAGAATCCTCACAGTACACTTTCAGGCAGAGGTAATCTACACTGAGCTTTTGGCAAAAGGAAAAAAGCTTTTGTGAAAAGATGAAGGTACTCCTATGAACTAAGCCAAACACTGCTTTTTTTTAAAAAAAAAAAAAAAAAAAGTGAATTAGAATTTGAACTCAAGATGGAAAAAGTCCCCATCCGTATTAGGAAAATGCAGGATTAAAAGATAAGCATCAAATGAAAAGCCTCAGCAAATTCTTTAAGACTTGCAGGAGACCTTGCAGTGGTGATTAAATACCACCCAACAACTCACACCTGTGTTTACAGTATTACTAAATACCTTTCACAGGTTATACAGCTAACTAAGCTGCAGCAGTCATTACAACACTCTCCCACAAAAAGATGTTCTAAATTCATCAAGAGTGGTATTACCAGAAGTTTGCCAGAGAGACAAATAAACCAAAAAGATGGAGAGAAGGCAAGAGTACATACCTTCAGATCAGGTATGAAGGTATCAACAGCAAATGCTGAAGAGACCTGGGAAGATGTGCTGTGAGAGTTCAGAGACATCATTCCCTAACACTACCATCAGCCAGGGGAGGCTTCACCCATTCGATTTGGAGCTACCCACTGAAAATAGTGCATATTTCCTGACTACTCATCATCCCTCCTCCTCCTCTGTCCTACAGACTTGGCCAGTTGCGTAGCATCACAATTAAGCTCACCACTGACGCATTTTGTCTATTCCACATGTATGTCCCGTTCCCTCCCTCTTGTCCCTCCCAAACAGCAGCAAGCTGATGCTGACCTGAAACTGATCTGATACATTTTCTTGCACGCTGTTAGAAAACAGCAATCAACACCAAAACTGTATATGTTTTCCCTGTTAGCATAAGCTACACTGAGAAATAAATTAGGTATGGAATCGCATAACTACAACTAATAACTCCAGGAGACATCAGGGCACTGTTTCTTATCAGACAGCAACAATTTTCTCAGCTTGTTTTTCCCTCCCTCAGAAAAAGTGATGATTCAGATATCTAAACTGCAAATAAGACATCAACTATTGTTACTTCAGGAAAAAACTGTTGGCTGAGATGATTTTACACAATTCTCCAAGAAGCAACAACTTATGATGGAACAAACAGTGCAAAACTCCCAAACCCATCACTGAGAACACTGGAATTATCTCTAAGTTTGTTTGCTTTTGACCACAAAACAAAGAAGGATCAGCACCCTCCAGGAAAGCACAGGCCTCTCTGACCATGCTTCTGTTCTTAAGTCCACCACCCCATTACCTTCATTAAGTTGACAACAAAATGGTTGACAGGGACCACAAGATCAAGATTGTAAAAATGCATAAACTCAAAATATGAGAGCCCTTACATGAGACACCAACTGTTCCTTGGAATATAATCATTGTACTTGTGATTTACTGTGCACTACACCTTAACAGACAGTATCACCAAATGGGGAAAGGAGGAAAAAAAAAATAACAAAACAATAAACAGTGCTTCTTCATCACAAGGAATTTAAATGAGTGAACAAAGTCAGCATCCAATCATTTGGATAATGCAGACACTGCAATACCAGAAACGCAAAGCGCCACTATTTCCTTTGGGACAGAGATGAAAGAGCCACTTACAAGAGCAGCCGCTGATACCAATCCACATAAGCATCGCCAATTGCGCTCACTGTAAGAAACGCACCAAATTAAAAAAAAAAAAAAAAAAAAAAAAAAAAGCATACCACAGCAACAATCTGCTTCACTCTTAAATAGTTGCTTCTGCACAGGGATACGCGACATGTTAAAGCACTTCAGAGAATATCTCCTACCAACAACTGTCTGCCTGAAAGGCTCTACGAACGGGCAGCACGAGACGCTACAATCACGGGGAGAGCAAAGCCAGACACCATCAGACAATGGACCTGTCAAAAATCAAAGAAATGGCAACCGGGGCCGCGAGCAGCCCGTGCCGCAGCCGTGAATCAGCTCTCCCGAACCAGCAGCGCTTCCACGCGCGGCGCCCGGCACGAGACAGTGCTGGTACCAGGGCTGCTCCCGCTGACCTGCTCCGGGCAGCCCCGAGAGGCCGGGCGCTCCCGCACAAAGGCAGGCCCCAGCCGCCCCCCCGCAGCGGCCACGTCCGTAGCGGCGGCACGGACAAAGCCCGGACCTGTTGCGCCAGCTCCCCCGGGCGACGGAGCTCTGCCCCGCCGGGGCTGCCCCGCGAGGCCGGGACACCGCGCCACTCCGCGCCCCGGCCGGCCGGCCGACACCCGACGGAGCAGAGCACCCGCGGCCGCCAGGGAACAAAGCGCGGCCAGGCCGCCGAGCCTGCGCGGTGCTCGGGGCCGGGGCCGCGGCACGGGAAGAGCCCCTGCGGGCGCGTACTCACCGGGCTGCGGCGCTCCGGGTGCCCGGGCGTGCAGGGCGGACGCGGGGCGGAGTCGGGTCCCGCCCGCTCCGGCCGGGCTGCGGCGGCCGCCCCGGCGAGGGCTCCGACCCCTCCCCCGTCGGCAAGGAGACGGCGGCCACGGGCCGCCGACCCGCCTCCGCCCGCGCCTGGGCTCCCGCCTGCGGGACACGCAAACGCCCGCCTCTCTCCCTCCGTCGGAGCCCCCGCGGCAGCTGCGCGGGATCCGGCCCGGCCGGGAGACGGCAACGTGAAGCCCCACCCCGCCGGGAGACAATGCGCGGCCGCCGCCCCGCTAGGGGGTGCCGCGCCGCCGGCCTGCAGCCCGCCCCTCCCAGCTGGGGTCCGGGCTCGTGCCGCGCTCGGCGCCGCCGCGATGGGGCTGCTCGAGCTCCAGCAGCAGCGCTTCTCTGAAAAACGCGTCCACTGCATAAACGAGTGGCTGTAAGGCGCGCAGGCCTTGCTTGCCAGTGACTTTGTAACTATCCGGTCTGCAGACAGAGTGCTGAGCACGTGTTTAATTCAAGGCAAACTGACCGCAGGTGGAACTGATCAGTAGTAACGTCCTGAACAGATGTGTTATCGACTACTTCCACCTGTGGCCCTTTGACGCTGATCTCAATAACCACACAACTAATAACTTCTTTGCCCTAGATCATAGCTGATAACTTCCCATCCTTATCCAGCTTTGGACAAACATCCTGACACTGTTAAGCAAGGCTAAAACAATACTAGTGAAAATGTGAAGTCTGGAAAGAAACACTGCAAAGAAAACCAGCCCACGCTCTGCTCTCACTTTCCACCTAACTGCCCAAGGTCAGGTTGCTATCAGTCTTAACGCTACAGCTGAACCCATTGTTTCTGGACTATATAACGGCACTTAATAGCAAAAAGAAAGTGGCAAACTATTGTAACAGACATTTTACTTTCACTATTTGCAGAATGACTGAATATAACTTACTGTATCCCACTCCAAACGCAAGAACTGTCTCAGAGGCTACAGCTGCTTGGTTTCTCTCCTCTAAACAGCTTTGTGGAAGCCCAACTTTCCTACCAGCCCACAGCTGCCTGTGGTAGGACTCATGGGCAGAGCATGGCTATCACACATCCCTCCTCTCAGCAGCACAGCCCCTCTGATGCCCAAGAGCTAAAAACAGAGAGTTATCAGTAGTATATTCAGAGGTGATCAAAGAGACAGGACTCATCAGCCTGCTTTTCTGAAAGAATGT
This sequence comes from Lagopus leucura, assembly GCF_019238085.1. NCBI lineage: Eukaryota > Metazoa > Chordata > Aves > Galliformes > Phasianidae > Lagopus > Lagopus leucura. The sequence continues at coordinate 7,029,119 of NW_024962267.1, forward strand.
TTGCAACAACAAAACAAAAGGAAGAACAACAAACAAACATCAGAGCCCAGATGAATGTACTTTGAGCTGTGGATCACAACAGGTAAACCTTTCATGGATAATAATGAGCATAGAGAGCAGATGGGTTTCCTTGTTGGCAGCAAGGAGCGAGGATCTTGCCCACAGTGTCAGCACATTGAACCCTCAGCCTCATTTCCAAGTTTCTGCAGCAGCAGCCAAGATCTGAGTGTGGTCTCAGCAAAATAAGATTCCAGATATAAGGAATCTTATACTAATTGGCTTGAAATAAAGGAGTAGTTTCCACTATTATTGAAAAACAAGTTAGATAGGTGTAAATACATTGCCATATTTTCACAGAGGCAGAACCTGAGGCTGCACACCCATTCGCCCAGCTGAATTCTGTGTGCAAAAAACGCATTTGAGAGATCTTTGATTAGAGCTCCACTTCTTTGTTTCAGGAGCCACAGAGAATCATGGTACATCAATCATGGTGGTACACACACACTATTTTGAGAAGAGAGCCCAACCAAATAGTTTTAGAAGAGGAAAGACCTCTTCTGTATAGAAGAATATATGAAATATTATAATGCAGCACAGCACAACTTAATGAGTTAGAATAGAATACAGTATGATATGACACAATACAACTGTAACACAATGGAAAGCACAGCAATGACAGCAGAGCTGCAAGGTCCCAGGCTACAACAAGGGAGTTTGCTCAAAAGCAACAGCCATAGACATAAAAATAAAGAAGCTACCTTACCTTCAGAAGGCTACAGGTACACAAAAACCTCCAGTCAGGTCCCCTCACTACCACTGCCACCACTTAAATGAGGTCTGGGGAGGGCTGGATCCCAGCTGCACCCCCTTTCAGTTACTCAAGTGGATTGCATACACCTGAGCTCCCCTGCATTGGACCCGCCTTCCCACCAGGTGATCAATCATTGGTTCAGGCCATGACTTAGCATTTCCACTACAATAGCACCGTGTGGTACAGTACAGTATGATATGGCATGACGTAGTACAATGTGGTACAACATGGTGTGATATGGTACAGGATCGTGTGTTGTGGGTTACAGATCAGACTCAAAGCATGATTGCAAAATGGGGTTAAACTAGGCTGGCAAACAGCCACTAGTGGGATTTCCCAGGGCTCCTTTTCTGGGGCTGGTCCTCTTAAATGATGTGGTTGCTGCACTCAAACATATACTGAGTAAATTTGTGGATGACACTGAACTGACAAGAGCTTTTAGCAGGCAGATCTTGACACAGGCTGGGCAATCATTACGTGTTTGAAATTTAAGTCTCAGATTCTGCATATGGGTTGGGCGACCCTGACTATACAAACTGAGTGAGGGACAAGAGTCTGGGGAGCAGCCTGCAGTAACTTTAATGCTTAAAACAGACCCAATAGTTGCTCTAATCTATGCCATGGCTACAGCTGTGCTAGTTTGAACACAACATGTTGTAACAGGTTTTCTGACTCTCTTTTTCCAGGTGTCCTCTGCTGAGTAATTTGGCAGGATAGAATCTGAGATTAACAATTTTGTTTAAGGTCCTTCTGGAAACCCAGAGGCATAGTTAATGGCTTTTGCTATGTGAACTACCAGTAAAAGGAAATCACGGTGTATTTTTGTACCAAGGATCAATTTGACTAAAACGAGCCTTCGTATATGTTATTATTTTCCAGCAAGCATGCCAGATTTAACCAACCATGAATAGAAGTAAATAGGCTGAAAACATCCTGAGCCTTGGGAGCTTTGCTGTGTACCAGCACAACAGAGCCTTTGTTACAGGCAGAGCTGTGCTCTCACAATGCAGTCACTGCCTCCAGCTTCAGCTGCTATGCTTCCCGAAAAAACAGCCGCCAAGGAAAACCAAACCAACCCCCACAGGCTTCCAGTGGGCAGCAGCTCCTCACTGTGACAATGGCCCTGGATACCACCAGGTGTGACAGGACCATCCTTTGCAGCACCCCAGAGCAGCTTTCACAGCTTTGTTCTAGCTCCATGTAGCACTGCTGGACACAGCCTTGCACCAGGCAGGCTGGAAACCCTCCAGCTGCAAGGATTTACAAGCTAGCTGCTTTGCTTGTTGTTTGCTTCCATATCTCCATGCAGCAGATAGATGCTTGTTTTCACCTGTAGCTCGAAAATGGTTGTGAAGGTTAAGTTAGTGTAAACTAGCTAAAGTGGCTAGAGATACAGATCGCAGGCTATGGCAGTTCATAAATTGTGTATATTGTAAATCAGAAAATAATTTTATGCACTGGGATTTGTACAGGCTGGCTCTGATGAACTGAAAATAAAAACTAGAGAGATCCTGTTATGGAGTTTTGTGATCACAACAAGATGGTATCGCTGTATTCAGTAGTGAGCAGCAGACATCTACTTTAAAGCCCTGTGTGTTTGTCATGCAGGCAGAGTCTTGTTGGCAAAACAGTGGGAAAAATCCCTCCTATTTTGATAATCAGTATTGGAAGGCTTGAGAAGTGGAACTGACAGAAACATACGAGCATTCGGTGCACATTCAGAACATCACAGAAACAAACAAAAGATCTAGTACCGGGTTGAGTATGTTACTGCTCACTGAATTCCAAAGGTAGCCACATTCACCTGCTAATTAGGACAAAAAATTTTAATGCCACTTAAAACACAATGAATAGTTCTTAATCCTGAACTGAGGAGGGGTTTTTTTTTGTTTTTTTTTTGTTTTGTTTTGTTTTGTTTTGTTTTGTTTTTTTTCTGAAGCAACTGCAACAAAGCCTTAAGTTGTGCCCTTAGTAGAATCCCAAATTCAAGTCCTGGTAACCCAACAAGTGAGGTTCCATTCAGTGCTCAGCATGGCTGGCACTCTGCAGAGGAAGCAGGCTTTGAAGGACCTGTGTTTCGTTATGCTCATGCTTACCAAGCAGTGTATCAAACCATCTTGTAAATAGCTGTCTCAAGTTGGTGATAATTTTGAAGTTCCTTGCTGAAATAATTTTTTTTTAAAAAGTGAAAACCTTCGTTTTACAAAGGTCTTTGCATGAGTGACATGTCTCTAATGAGACAGCACTATGAATCTTTGCAAGACTCTGAATAAACTGGTTTTGTGTCTTTTTCCATATGCATTTTTGTGCTGGGGGAAACAATAAAGCATACCCTGATCTTATTGTATCCTTCCAAGTACCATTATAGGCTGTTGGATTATATGTCCTGCAGCAAGCTCTGCAGTGACTTATTACTTTGTCTAATTACTTTTTACTCCCTATAAAATGCTTCATAACTTGTCCATTTCTTTCTGCTGAGGAAATAAGGGCATTCTTGTAAAAAATAAAAGTGTTAAACCTATATGGCCTGGGTAGGTACCAGAGAAATGTCAGAAGTGTTTCATGGGAAATGAAGCTATCTCTGGTCAGTGTCTTGCTGTACACATTTCTTGAACACAGTTTCCTCAAGGATTTATTTCATTTTGGGAAGGAGAAATAGTTGCTGGTTGTCAGCAGAAGTCTCACCTGAGACTGCATACCATAAGGGGAATGTCTTCTTCTCCACACAGGAAATATGTCCATAGCTCCAGCTGGAGTCTTTTTGTGCAGTAACAAGGATATGGATCTTGATCTGGTCTGTTCAGACAGAAGGTACCAAAAGCAGGAGACCAGCATGCCTCAGGTCACCTTTGTGGCTGCTGGGAAGGAGATGAGGACTAACTCACCTGTCAGGTTGTGCCATCCCACTGAGCAGGCTTGGTGAGATGTCTGCACCATGCTCAGGTGATGGTTGGCTCAGTCTGATCAGGGGTTAGTGCTGTGCTGCTTGCTGAATAAAAGGAATTACTGTACTCACCATACAAGATATCATATGAGGCATAACTACTCTGAAAAACATGACTGAAGTGCTAACTCTAGAAATAACAGAGTGTGATTGTCAGCAGTGCTTTTCAATGACTCCAATACAGAACACCTAATGTTCTGTTTGGACCTCATGTGTCCTGCCTGCACAAGAAAACAGAACAAACAGAGATTTTTCTCATGAGGTTTGATTACATCGTGACTCCCTGCAGCTTGTTTACCCTAGCCATGGCATTTGTTAGCATTAGCCTGTCAAAAAGACTTCATGCAGTACCACCACCTCGTTTTCTTTCAGTTTCAAAGTGAATTATTAGCAGTACATAGCAACATGTCTCTAAGGTAAAGGAGGTTAGATGGGGGTTAAAGTCAGAAATCAAGGAAGAGGTATCCTATACTGCAGCTCGTATTTCGTGCAGACCTAGGGAAGGGAGGACAATGAGGGCTTTGTACTTGTGTTCATTCCCAATATTGGACGATTCTGGATTCTGGCACAGTACTGACCAGGAGGAGTTAACTGCTGTGATCCCAAGAAGAAAAATCTGTGGTTTTGTCCTGGGAGTCTGAATGAGGATCATTTGGAAAGGGAACAAACTAAAAGGAGAGTCTGCATAATATGTTTTTCTGTAGTGCCTAAGTAACAAATTTGCCTATGTTAACTGGACATTTATGGATTCAAAATACGTTCCCTGTATAGATCCCTCTTCCTTCTTGTATTTCTGACTCTACAAACAGCAGCTGGTTTCCAGGGCATATACTGACACTAATCACAATCGAGGATAAGAAATATGAGCTATTTTTGGAAGCAATAAGCTGGAGCTCCTCACACTGAGAAAACTCATTTCTAGGAGTAGGTGCTGGAGCCGGTTGCAATCATCATGTGTTTGCTAGTCTATGGATGTTCTTACAGATTCTTGACTTTATAGTTTATTATGTTTATTAAGCATTTAAGGAGCCTTAGATATGACCTTTGCTACCAAAGAGTGGTTATTTTACCAAGATTGAGTGTTGTTACTGGGTTCTGTTCCTCAGCATTTGGTGTTCACCCTGTGCCTTAGAAATGCTCCTCAAGGATAGGATTCAGTGGCTGAAGAAATAATGATTTTACAAATGGAAAAAATTACATCTGTAATTGAGAAGTAACATATTTTGGAAAGTGTGGAAATTATTTTTCATTGCTTCATCAAAATGGCTGTACGTGAACTAATGTGTTTTGAAAGAATGGTCTCAAATGTAATTAATAGTGTTGATTCATAACCTTAAAATATTTCTGAAACTTTAGTCAGAATGGTCAGGATTTTCAAACACATCCAGAACACCTCCTAGGCTAACTGTGGGACTTGTTTCTAATCCACAGCAATGTTTTAAAATCCCACTGATCGGTACTTGTTTTGTTCTCGCTTTGCCCAGCTCACAAGCAGCTTGTCACCCTCGGGCTTTCTGTATCAATTCTCTGCACACACACATCAGAGGTCACCAGGAATCAGATGGCAATACTGATCTCACTCACTGGTCACGCACTTTACAAGTAGGCTGTTAAAGTCATTCAGGCCACTTTGAGGATAAGGTACTATTTCAGTGGAATATCAATAATACTGTCTGATCCAAAGTGCTGATCATTTTCTAGTCTGAGGCAAGGATTTCTCAAGTTTTTCATCTTTACAGTTTTTGGTGTTATACAACAGCTGAAATTTGGATGGAACTGTTGAGTGCTAAATTAGGTACTTGGCACTTTGTCTTCTAGTACATGAACATAATTTCAGAACAGCTCATACTGAGAGATGGGAAAAATAGGGCAGAGAAGAACGAAGTCACACAGCAATCTTTACTTAATAAGGTAACACTTAAAAACTTCCATAAAAAGAAAGATTATCACAGAATGTTGTCCTGCACTGAATTACTGCATGTAACAAAATTTTACGAAGCATGTAACATGCATTTCTGTATGTAAAGAAAGAAGAAGATTAAAAAATTCCTTACAGGGTCATAGCATGTATTACTTTATCAGATAATTGTTCCTAAAGAAAAGGCCATTACAACCTTCCATATCCTCCCCATGAGCCAGCTTGCAGGTTGAAAAGCCAATTAATTAATTCCTCCTGATAACTTTCAGTACCACAAACTGTGAGGAAGCTTATCAATGCACACAGACAAAAGAAATCTCAGGGAGCACAGCCAGAGGCAGCTCACAGACAGGTATGCAACTCCATTCCTAGGGCAGGGTAGTGCACGAAAACATTTCTACACTTACATTACGTATGAAATTTAAAATTGATCTTTAGGAGTGTACACATACTGTGACGATAAGTATTGATGTACTTTATTGCTTCAGTAAGTACTTCATATTTTAAGGAAAGATTATGTTTTTTTGCCAAAGGGAGCTGTTTGGGCATTATCCTCCTTCTGCCCAGAGCTGAGCACACAGCTGTGCCCCTGCATCAGAGCTCCCTCCAGCCCGTGCCCACCATACACACCTGGCTGGCTGATCTGTTTGACTCCTGCATCCTTTTATGGTAAGCTGTTCAGGCTGCTGGGTTTGTCTTCAGGCTGCACGGAAAAGGAACATCTATTTGCAACATCACACTAAGGCCTTTCAGCAAAACTATGGCTATCGTTCCTTTTCAGGTTTTGCAAATTTGTGTTTTGAGATGAAGAAAGACATTTATCCTGAATGAAATGGTCACCTGGACTGAAGACTCCTCCAGCTCTGTGCTACTTCAGCAGATGCATTATTGTCTAAGAAATTCAAATTATTTCTGACTTTTATTACTTATTTCTACTTTGCCTTACACTTCAGGATTTTTGAAACATTTGGTTTAAATGAATCAGAAGTATATTCCAAATACAGATGTATTTGAGACAACTCAATAAAGGCAGGGCTGCGGGACTGTTTTCCTTACCCATTTTGCAATGATTCTGGTTGATTCACATTATTCTATGAAATAATTGTTTTTCGTTCATCTTATAAATTTTTTTTCATAATTTATTGTGACCATCTTCTACATTTTACCCACAAGAAAACTTGTCTGTCCTCTGGCTATAATTAGTAAATTAGCAGACTCCTTTTGGCCTTTTATCCTAAAAACAAATATTTTGTTTCCAGTTTCCTGCCCTATTCATACAGCCATAGAATGGTTTGTGTTGGAAGGAACCTCAAAGATCATCTAGTTTCAACCTCCTGCCACAGGCAGTGTTGCCAACCACTGGACCAAGCACCAGATTGAATTGCTCAGGACCCCATTCAGATTGCCCTTGAATGCCTCCCTGCAGGGATGGGGATCCAAAACCTTTCTGGACAGCCTGTGCCAGCATTCCATTACCCTCTTTGTGAAAAAATTCCCCCTGACATCTAATCTAAATCTTCTCTCCTTAAGTTGAAAACCATTCCCCCTTGTCTTAAATAGAATCATAGAATCTGTCCTATCACTATCTACATCTTTTAAAAGTTGTTTTTCTTCCTGTTTGTAATCTCCCTTTAAATATTGTAAGGCTGCACTGAGGTCTCCCCAGAGCCTTTCTTTTCCAGACTGAACTAGTAGATCTCTCTCAAATTGTCTTCATAGGAGAGATGCTCCAGCTCACTGATCATCCTTGTAGCCCTCCTCTACCCTCTCCAAAAGCTCCACATCTTTCCTGTGTTGGGGGCCCCAGACCCAGACACGGTACTCCAAATAGAGCCTCATGAAGGCAGAGTAGAAGGAAGCAGTCACCCTCTTTAACTTACTGGCCACCTGTCTTTTGATGGATCCCAGGATACAGTTGGCCTTTTAAGCTGCAAGCACACACTACTGGCTCCTGATAAGTGTTTCATTTACCAGGACTCCTAAATCCTTTGGAGCAGATCTACTCTTAATAAGTTCTTCTGTACACATATCTGGGATTGCCCTGGCCCAAGTGCAACATCTTGCACTTGGCACTGTGGAATCTCGTTAGGTTTACAAGAGTCCAACTTTCAAGTTTGTCAGGGTCCCTTTCGATGGCAAAAAAAAACAAGCAACAGCAAAGAACTATAAAAAACTATTACAGTCAGTTGAAAAAAAACTATAAAAATTCAGATTTTTCAGGACTGACAAGAATGATTCGGGGTATTCAATATCTTGACATTACAGCAAACTGTCCTAATACACCTTCCCACTTAAAATTCTTGAGAGTACAGAGTTTGTGCAGTCAGAGGTAGTGTGCTTTAAAACCTTCATTAGGCAAAGCAGGGCACACCTGTTTCACTGGCCTCTGTGCCACACAGGCCATCCATCAATCCTTACCACCTCCTTATGCCTGCTGCTGGCTGCCACCAGCATCAGTGCTAGCTCTTCCCCTCAGCCTTCATCATCCTCATCAGCTCACACCAAATCCTTTCTTGGCTTGCTAAAATCAGTCAGAATTTGTAGACTGCATGACAAATCCCCAGACTGCCACATATGACTTCTTTCTTCATTCTTTCTAATTTTCAATTCATTGAAGAAATTAAACTATTTTTGATAGAATAAGAAAGAAAAACCTTTTCATAATTCTTGTTCCAGTCCTGCTAAGACCCACAAATATAATTACTTCTATTGACAATCCAAGGTGACTACTCACGCATGTGAAGTTGCTTTTTGAGCAGAATATCTACAGAATTAGAATTGTTGCACTGGATTGCACTTCTTGGATCTGCCAACAAGAAGCCCTGCTCATTTCAAACATTTCCATGACTCCATTAGCAGAGCCATGGTTTAGACTTTAGATCACCTATAAACCATGTAAATACATCAGCAATAGGAAAGAGTAAAAATCAGATTTCTAATTACCAGAAGTCCTTTGGAGTAGCACAAAAAGAGCTTTCAGCTGCAGGAAATAGGAGTCAAACCAACAAACCTTCATATTCCCATTATGTGTAAAGCAGACATCAGAGACCAGCCCCAAATTACCCCTCACAGACACAGCTCCATTCCCAGAGCCAGTGTGCTGGATGCTTCCCAGGTCACAGCCACAAATGCACAGCATTTCTGCTTCTCTCACAGAGCACAACACAGACCCACAGCTTCAAACATTTGCAGCAGCTAATCTGCAGCACAGAAGAAAACAAAAAGCAAAGCAAATGAAAGTCCAGAGTCTTTCCGTTGCTACTGTAGTTGGTAAAGGACAGCATTTTATTTTGAGGTTAACCCAGATTATACCTCAAATTTTTCAGCCTTTAGTAAGTTTCAAGTTTTTATATTCTGCATATTCATCAATATACTTATTTTTGTCTGTGTCTGCTATGCATTTTTTCAATTACATTTTCAGGCTTCCTTGGCAGAGCATGCCTCTAAAAGTCACTGATAAAGTGCGGTATCTCAAGTGCTGAGCTGCTGCACAATCCCGTAAGTATGTAATCTGCATTTCTAATTTCAGGTTTAAATGCAAAAGGAAAGGTTTTTTTCTCAAGGCCTTGCAAAAATCAAAGACTTTCCATTTAAAGAACCTTTTTTTTCTTTTCTCTAAAATGTGCAAAACAGTTGTTGCATTACAAAGATTTTTTTTAATGATATGCTGTTCTCATTTTCACTTACTATTTTACTGGAAATAAATATCATCAATAATGAATTCTATATATATAGTAAAGTGTAATAAAGTTACACCCAACCACACAAAAACCAAGCAGCCTAATAAAAGCAGCTTCTATATTATTAAAAGTATGTTTAAACTCTACTGATTGGTAAAGGAAACAGGTTGCATGCAGTTCAAATACAGGAATCACACTTCCTTTTTCATTCTGTTTACATATAACAAAGCAGAACTGGCACTTGCTTGCCAAAGATTTTCACATCTGTTTTGCTGGGGAGGGACGATGTTGCAGTGGTTCTGAAAGCTCAGATATTTGTAAGCTGTTCTGGTGAAAACTCACTTTTTATTGATTTAAAAGCTTTCAGTTGTTCAGTGAAAGCTGGAGGCAGCAAAAACGGTAGCACTGGAGGGAAGGGAAAGAGCAGGTGTGGTCACATTAGTTATGAACTGCATAACAAAATTAGCCTGACTCAATTTTCATTTTGGCTCTTCTGAAAAACAGCTATGAAAGTCAATACTACAGAAGCATTGTGTAGAGGTTCTTGCTATATTATTTTTTATAAGAACAACAACAACAAAAAGAGTAGTTTTAGTGGTGAAACCTTGTTTGCTGGAGAGAGGAAAGTGTGACAATCGCCTTCATGTTGGCAGCTTCCATCCCCAGTAGAGCAGCAGTCAGTACGATAATCCTCCTGTGTGGCATAGGATGATATCACTTTCAATCTGGACCTCAACGTGAGAAGTAGGATAGCAATTCAGAGCCTGGTGCTGATAATTAGGGAGCTGGAGGGACTGATTTATGAGGAAATAACATTGATTAAAATTTGCATTTAGAGCATTTTCCCACAGAGGATCACAACTGCTGTGTTAGTGTTCAACCAGCATTTTCAAAAGCAGGCACTGATGGACCCTGGCATTCAGCAGCTTTTTTGAGCAGGTGTCAAACAAAGGCAAAGGCTGCTGAACACTCTCGTGATAAACACTCCACAAGGAAGTGGTGGGGATAGAGCTGAAGCAATAGACATCACACCTGTTTGTGAAAACCCTCCCACAGCCTTTCGCCTTTGTTTCCAGCCAGGTGCTCCTGATTTAAACAGCTCAAGGGCATAAATAAGGGGCAGGAGTGAAGGATCACTGGGGCTGCATAGGCATTACTGGTACTTGAGCAACGTACCTTGGAACCATTAGCAGAAAAACAAGATAAAATACACTTTCAGCCACTACTTTGAATGGCACAGCAGTAGATGAAAGAATGCAGAGAGGAAGAAGTGGCTATTGAGAGGGAAACCAGAGGGTACTGCAACTCATAGGGCAGTTGCATCAGCTGCTGGCTGCAGGATCACATCCATCTGAAAGTACATGATGCAATGGGAGAGAAGAATATTACAGAAAGTAGAGATGCGGGGATGTGATTAGATGTGAGATATATCCACACCCTTTAAAAGGGGAGCTTAAGTCACACAGAACTTTCTATGATCTTACAAAAAATAAAAAAATGAAGAGCAGCTTTACTTGGGATTCCTGATAGTGTCATCATAACACTGTTTGCACCGATTGAGTACCTGAACTTTAAAATAAAGTATTCCTTTTGGGAGCAGCAATGTTGCTGATAGATTTATGCTGCACATTTCATGCTCCCATGCTTTCCCCTGCTCGTGATCTCTGGACACCAATAAATATCTCCAGCACCTTCCCCCATTCTTACCTTTATTATGCAAAGAGTTGAAGTAGAAATGTTAAGAGGGCTGTGAGTGGAGTGCCTGGAATGAAGGGCAGGAAAGGACGTGCTGATGACACCTGGATTAGCAGGTCTCCAGGATCCCAGCCTGGCTGTGTGCAGCTTCTGGGTATACCCAGGTTAGCAGGGGAAGGGGAGTGAGTAAATCCTGATGACTCACAGGGATGGGACAGGATGGATAGGCTGATGACTGTCAGCTACTAAAGGGTGCATAACAAGCATATCCAAAATCAACATATGGATCTCATTGAGAAAAATTGAAAAACTGCAGAAGCAACTCAGCAGACTAATCTGCTCTGCTAGCAGAAGGAAGGAAGCAGGATCTGCTACAAAAATAGAAAGGGATTATAGAGTCTTTATGTTGCTTTCCACTACTTCTTCTGTAGAATAAGTAATTTGTATTAAAGAAAATGAAGACATTGCAAAGTACTAAAAAGTAACCTTGGAGAGCTATAATTTTTCATTGAGATGGGTCTTTATCCCTTCATGGCTATAGGTGACATAAGCATAAGGCACAAGCATATGACAAGACTAAGTGGTGCTCCTGCTGCCAAATATACAATGCTTTTATTTTGAAATATTCATGTAGGTCATTACTCCAGTGAAGTATATACTTCAGTAATAATTTTCAAATCTCCCAGGTTCTCATCATTTAACCATTGTTAATTATTCGGCAATTACGCTGATGAAAGGTTAAAAATGATCGCAGAGCCATTTCTTCAGTCAGGGAAAGGAGAAACAGTTTTAAATTAAATCCTGCAGTCGGTGCTTAATGGTAATGACATGCTATTTTTATATTATTTGAAGTAAAAGATGATTACCTAGAAACTTCGACATTGGAAAATGGGCTAGAAAAGTATGGTGATCTAAATAACATGTAAGCATACTTGGCTGTGAAATTAGGACATGGAAGAGGCCATTACAGAAATATGACTTTGCAATAGGATATCTTGATGAACACTACAATGCAAGACATGCAGTTCTGCTTTCAAGGTCCATGTGTAAAACAAGCAGAGGCTGTGGATAGGAGAAACTTTGCTTTTGTGAGAAAGAACAAGTTATGTTCTCATATAGGAATATATAACTAGGGCTTAATATCAAAATCTGAACTGGAAAACACTTCAGGAAGTACTACATTTAAGAAGATTAGGGAATACAGTCCTCTGTCAGGCTTATCCTGACAGCAAAAAGGGCTGGCTTGATACTTCAGGAATTTCAAATAAAGGGCAGCTTAAATATATACCTGAACCTTGAAAATATAAGCCAAAATGAGCTAATTATTCCCTCTTGTAGGTGACAGATTAGCTTAAGTATTAAAACAATATTTCATGGAAGGGGAAGAAGAATCAGAAACAAGGAAATAAGATAGTATACAGTGAGTAACCACTCCATCACAGAACAGCAAGTAATTATTTAAATTTCCTCTCTTGTGTTTCCTATGTTGTGCTGTTTTTGTCATCTTACAGTAACACCTCTATCATATTATGGCTGTTGGGGGAACATGCTGCCCATGCTGCTGGGGAGAAAGGCCTGTTCCTGGAGCTCTGCAGGTCCCAATGGGCTCTGTGCTGCTCTGATCCCACCACTTGCCTTGGCAAGCAGATATATCTGCTTACTACACACAGAAATATTATACTTGTACCACTGGAACAAGCTGTGCAGCTTGGAGTCCACCTTTTGTTCCTGTCCTCCCACCAGAAGTCCACATCATCCTCCTTGTTCACCCGAGTGAGAGCAGCTCTGCCCTTCAGACCATGGCCATCAGAATTGCATTTGTCTAAAATGAGAAAAGATTGCTGCTGAGGTTCCTGGCTCTTTATTGAAACAGCAAAATGGGAGATAAATGGCTTGACTGAAGCCTTGTAAGAACATCAATTGCAGTGTAGATTAAGGAAGTCAGTTTTGTCATAATAGAAGGCAGAGCTTATCATTACATTTCATTTCTTTTAATGGACAATTTCTGCTGCATTTACAGGAACAGGGCAATTCTTTCTAAGCTGAATTGTGTGTGTGTGTATTCCCATATCATTTTAACCAGCCAGAGCTTCAAGGCAGATACACCTGAACCACAACATACCCTTTCTTTTCTCTTGTTTTCATCCCTGCAGAGACCAAACCACAATCTGCTTCCAAGGCAATTACACCTGTCTCCTCAATTCAGAATGTTAGATAACACAAAATGCCTCAAATCTCTGACAGGTGCTTTTTGGTCCCCTTCCTTCTTCTCAGTGCTCATCAGCTCTAAAGCTGATACATATACACAACTCTTTCCCTCATTCTTCCTGCAGTGAAATAATTGTTCCTCATTATCACATTAGAAAATATTCTTACTTGTAAGATTTTTTGGCTTTTCATGCCATGGTTTGTGGACTTGGTTTTTTGTTTTGTTTTTTAATATACAACATCACTAGAAAAGGAGCACTTTCCTATTTTTATTAGCAGTTTATCTTGGAGATGTTTCTGCTGAAGTTTTTACAGCACTGAATTCATCTGTATGAACGCATGGTTGAAGTCATATTCTAAACAACTCTTCACCAAGAGTACCTGACAAGAGTCTTCAAGGGTGAGATAATTTACTTTAAATGTACCTAATTTATTAAAGCATACAAAGGAATGAGCCCATAATTCAGGGAAGAATAACCCTGTTAAATCAAATCATCCCATTTTTGACTCTTTGTTATTGTAAATTTGGCATACATGCATCTCTGAAGGTCACCAAACTTTCCAAATTAGCTTGCTGGGAAAGCAGAGGAGACAGAAAGGTAGGAAGTAGCAAAATCCCTTTCCCTGCACTGCTGTCCAGCACTGTGAAAGAGGTGCTAAGTGTCAAAAGGGGCTTTTAATCTATTTCTCTCTCCCGCCACATTCTATTCAAACTGCAGTTTCTGCTTGGATCCAAACAGATAAAGCATGACAGTCTTCACTGAATAAAGCAGGGCTGAATTATTTTAAATGCCTACATGACTTCAGTTACCCTCCTTGATTTTCTGCATCCATGAATGCTGTTGAAAACAGTTGCACTGGTGTGGCTGGAGCAGACCTGCATGTCTGCAGCAGGAGTTGCATCACCAGCACTGCACTGACCATGGGGTTCAATAAATAACCCACAGCAAAGGCATCACAAGCTCTGCAATGCACTGGGGGATCTGACACTGGCAAGTGGCATTGCGAGCAGTGAGATGCTTCAACACATAATCTGACCTCAGGAAATTTGGAGTATTTGGGGCTCTATTTTTCAAAAGTCTGATTAGATATCCACATAATAAAAATTAGGAGAATTTATTTGATGCAGTCATTTTATTACTCTATCTTCATAAAATAATATTTTTTTTCCCCAAAGCTAGGACAGTGGGAGGGAAACAATGTGTTCTGATCTCAAGTTGAAAATAAACATTAACAGATACGATATTGCCATTGAAAGGGTTAAAAATATACATAAGATTTTCTACAGCCTGCAAGGAGTAAACTAACATGCATCAGAAGGCTTGTTAAGCCATATCTGCTAAAGGGAATTATTCTCTAATCTTTCTCTGCAGAAGTATCTCTGTTCCTCTATGATTCAAACTTTCCTTCTATTGCACAATTTTTCCTTCACATATTCCTTTTCTTTCCCCACATATCCTTTTTTTTCCCCACATATCTCAGATATCTGCTCTCATCAATTCCATATCTACTCTTCTCAGACACGATGTCCTTTCTCCTTTTTTTCTCTCTCCCTAAGCTTCCAATGTGTCTCTCAGGTCCCTTTAGGAATATCTCATTCTCTGCTCTCTGCCTTTGTGCCTCACCTAAATCTCCTTCCTTAGGTGGCAGCACTTTTGTTAGCTGGCAGGGAGGCACAACACACTGATGATAAGTGGAACTCACGTGTACAGAGATAACTCCAATTAGATTCTTGGGCTGTAACTGATAATTCAATAGCACACTGATTAAGTTTTAAGGACTGTTTCCTGATAAGTGCAAGGAGTCCTCCTGGACATCCCTTCAATCAGTTATTATTTGCTTACAGTCTCCCTGCAGTGCTCACAATTTTCTCTGGTAAGCGCATCATTTCTCTCAAGCTACTGGCATTTCTGCAAATACATTTGGTCATGGAATGACAGCCTCAAGCAATGCAGATAACACTCAATTAGCAGGAGACTGCAAATAATGTGCTTGTCAGACACCTCTTAGTCACTCCCTTTCCCTGATTGCTCAGGCCAGGGAATATTTTTTTTTCCTCCTCTACTTTTCTGTGATTTGTATTTTCATTTGCTAAGAGTATTAAAGTGTCCTATTTATCTTGGACTGCAGCAGCATCAAGATCTTTGTGCATCTCATTCCCTGCAGGAATTCCCAGGCAAGAATTTCCCCACTGCACCTATTTGTTAAACAAAGAAAAAGGATTTCTCTGATGAAAAAAAAATGGAAAGAAAAAAAAAAAAAAGGAGAAAAAAAAAAGAAAAAAAAGGAAAGGAGAGGAGACAGCCCATAGAGAAAGCCAAAATCCTTCAGAAGAATAATTAATTTTCTGGATACAATTCAACAGAATGCCATTGTGCCTGTGAGCATGTATTAGCAAGAACTAAAGGCTTCACAGCTTGTAAGCCCACTCTTAGCTGATTGAAATAATCAGAAAAAGAACGGTTCAGTGTATTTTGGGATTTTTAGCATATATCTTTAGTTCCTGCCATCAGCTAGAGTTTCTGGAACCACTTATCTATCCCCTGAGAGCCCTTGAAAATTATTCCACTCTTCCAAGCACTTGTATGGTGGTAGCAGGGAGCAAGAGAAAGATTACTATTATTAGAGAAACACAGCTTCAACCTGAATACTGCCCCCAGCAGTGTGTTTCTGATGATACATAATATATTCCCTTAAGGTAGTATGAGAGGTAGGTCATTATTTTGATTCCCCACTCACACAGCAAGCGTATAAGTGGCCAGCCACCACTTCTCTGGCACAGTGGTGGTTCTTGTTTTGGACACTCCCAGTGGCTCAGCCTCTTGTGATCATTGCCCACTCTGTTGTTCAGGACAGCTGACTGGTCACTGCAGCTCAACTTAGCTCTGAAAAGAAGGAGGCCCTCAGTGTAGCTAACAGGCTGCCCAGAGAAGCCGTGGGTGCCCCATCCCTGAAGGGATTCAAGGCTAGGTTGGATGGGTGCTGGGCAGCCTGATCTGGTGGGTGGCAGATCATCTAGTTGGAACTAGATGATCTTCAAGGTCCCTTCCAACACAAGCCATTCTGTGATTCTAATCCAAATTTTCTATTTTTCTCTTCAGCTTCTGGAAGGATCTTCACTTTGTATAGAGAGGCTCGGGAGAAGGACTTCAAATTGAATGCTACATTAAGTTCAGCTTCAATATCTAAATCTCCAAACCAGTTTTTAATCTACTTTCTGTTACAATGTCTCAAAATCATCAGTGAGGGAGTGCTGAGGTGAGAGTTGATGCGGATGAAGCTTTCTGATGGCTGACTTTTCTCTGTGTGCCAATAACTAAGAGCAGAGAGTACTTTATTCTCTACGCTTTCACCCCATCAGGAGCTCTGAGTAAATAGTTTATGCAGATAGGTTAGCTCTCTGCACATTACTCTCCCATTCACCTGGAGATGTGAATCCTAACGATGGGGCTTAGATGAGGTTTTATGAAGTGATATTTTTCTATTTTAGAATAATAGCTGTCATAGGGAAAAAAAATAATAAAAAAAAAATTACAGGACTAAAGATTGCCGCAGCCACATCAAAATATTTTTTAAGATCTCATTATGCCTCCAGAGTTACCATAGTGCTGATGGCACAGCACAGAGGTGCAAAGATCTTCAGCTGAGCAGCTGAGCAGTTATCTGATGCTACATGCTGTATGAAAACAAAGAAGTTTCTGTTGATTCAAGGTCAGGGAAGTCCCACCAGTACCTACCTTTTACTGCTTGGTCCAGAGAGTGCCTGTAAGATTTACACTGTTCTACTGAAGTTAAGTCTGAGTGCACTCTTCCATTTCCTCTGACATTTATACGTGCTTACTTTCCTTTCCCTGCTTCAGTGCTCCCACAGAATGTGAGCCCTCTCCTCTGCATCCCCTCCACCTTGATCCCCCTTCCCACCCCTAATGTCAAGCAACAGGATCACCTGGGGCATCCTAGGCTGACTGAACACTCTTATTCCCCCATTGATTTGCAGCTTTTGATGGCATGCTTGTGAATAGAATTCTCCACTTTTCTTTGAAACAAACAAACAAACAAAAACTCCTGGGTAATTCTGGTGATTCTGCTTAGTGTCCTTTGTGCCATATGATTTTTCCTTTTTTAGAAAAAAACCTCCATTTTTTCAAACTCTGTGGCTTCTTCCCTCAGCATAAGGAGTAATCCTTCAGCTGCTAGCCTACGTTAAGCTAACTCACTGGAGTTTTTCTACAAGGGCAGTTTTGGCTGTTCACTGTGTACATTCTCTTCCCTCTCCTCAAAAACGTTAAGATTACTAGTTGCTTTGTCTAATTTTTTCCTATGCACTTGCTCTATGGTTAGAGGTATTAAGAGAAACAACTGTACTGAGTCCAGAAGCAGAGTATATGTGACTGGGGCCAGTGCTGTACAAATACAGCTAACTCATCCAGACCAAGTCTTGGGGATTTACTGTCTCAGTTCAGCATGATGAAGTTTGTACCATGCTGTCTTGCATGATATATAGAGAAATCCTCCCTTGCCTATGCGACACTGCAATGATAACTGTGCCTAGCAGTCCTCTGCTTGGACTCTCTGCTCTAAGTGTCAGCACTGCTTTCCCATAGTTGTCTCAGTAGGGCAGCCATCTGCATTTTTCTCTGCAGCTAACATTTGGAGAGCTATATCTGAGAGTTTTCCTGGTTGTCACTCCACAGTCAGCATTAGAGGATGATTTTCCTTGGAAATATTTTTATCTATATATTAAAAATGCTGACTACCACTTGATGTTAGTTGGGGCAAAAAGAAAAAACTTTCCTCTAATGTGAGCCATAGGACTTAATGGGAATATGAGTCCCCTGCTTAGCAGATTTATCATAATGGGAGCAATTTAGTCCCTCTTGAGCAAAACTGGATTTAAGCCAGTTTAACCAATACACAAGAGTCTGAAGCTAATTAGAAGGTCTTTGTAGTATCCAGACCACAATAAATATTAATACAACATCCTGAAGAACAAGCTTTATGTTCCTGAATCATACATTTATTAAGTCAAGATTTGACCTTTTTGGAGATTACACGGGCAAACTCCTTCACTCTCTGCAAACAGGCAAAAATCAATCTCCTGAAAGCATACGCTAAAAAAAATCCAAATACCACATCCTACTTTTAACAGACACATTTGATTAAACTAAACAGAAAAAAACCGAGCATCTACACACGCGCACAAGAAGTCACTGAAATAGATTGAACCCTCCTGATGGAGCTACAATAAAATAAATACTAATGCCATATATACATTTTTAAAATGCCGTGTATTCATCTTGATTAATGTCAACAGCTATTTTGCTCCTCCCACACTAAGAGTCTCCCTAGATCTAATTACTGCTAAAAGATCTACTTTCAAACTCTGTTGCAGGTATAAAGTCATACATGCCAAAATTAGTAAATGCTAAGATGAAATGTATCAGTAGGGTACTCATTCTCTATTATATATATGTGCTGGTGTTTTTCTCGCAGATGAATGATCAGTAGGATTTCAGTTCTTGCCCATCAGCACAATGCTCTGACACAGAGGAGCAGACGGTGTCAGAGGTGGCTGTTGTGCCACTGGTATGAACCAGTTGGAAAATGCCATGTGCAATGGCTGATGCCATGGCAGGGAACAGAGGAATCCATCTTGCTGTGGGGTTCTCTGATCCTAGGGCCCAAAGAGGTCTGCAGAACTCACTGAAACAGCTTCAAAAAGGACGACTGCGATACTCACTCAATACACATGCTGTCTGTGAGAACCCATGCAAATGAATAAATGGAACTTCATTTTGCCCTGTTAGCCACCTGCACAACCCCTTTCCATAAAACTTCCGAGAGTAACACTGTAGACTAATCTAGTCCTCCACAGACGTTTTCTACAGTCAGCTGGTATTATGCATACATGACTGGAAACATCTGGGAGAATAATCCACCTCTTTTATCAGGCCATCATTATTTTCAAAATCACATTCGTTTTACCAAAATATATTTTTCACTTAAAAACTATAGAGCACCGTAGTAACAGATACGCCCATTGCACATCTGCAGCAATACTGCTACAGTTACTTAGCAACCAGTAAGATTTTTCTTTCCTGACAGAACCAAAAAAAGAAATCATGTAAAAGAAGAGAAAAATTGGAAGTAAATTGAGTTGAATAAAAAAAAAGGCAAATAGTGTTTTAACATTCAACACGCATAATGAATAGGGTATGGTTTTGCTGTATGAACCAGCAATTGTTGCACAGCTTTAACCCAGCCTCTGCTTTTCAAATCAAGGATGAATCTAGTTCAGATTTGCCTGCCATTAGGAAGCATTATCTTATGACCGTGTTCTCTTACCTGTATTATATTACAGGCAGAAAGAGGAAGAGGAAAGAAAAAATTTGCAATGGAGCCCAGGTCTGTGCTCAGCCAGAACATCATGTACCTTCCTTCTGGACTGGAAAGGGGATGCTGCAGAAGACAGAGGAGACAAACACCAGTGCATCCTGCCCTAACTGGCTAACAATCATTTAAAATCACTAGGACAGATAGGTCCCATAAACAGACACACTGCCTTTCCTTGACTGGGTCAACCCCTTTCCTCACTGCTCCCTACCACCTCCAGCAGGATTTAAAAGCTGCTTTGATGCATTTAATAAGTGAAGATATAATGTACATTCTGGCATATAGCAAACTTAATGAAATTTCTATACCTTGATCAATCAAACAGAACCTCTTTGGCCTGGCTTTTATGATTTAGGAAGGAACGAATCAGAGTCTGAAGGAAATTACAGACTTAATTACTGAGAGTAATGGTGCTATGAATAAGCATTTAGATTCTCAGCAGGAGGTAATTACATTTATGATAGTTTTGAAAATTTAGCACTGTAGCTTTCTCTGCAAGACAGCAGGGTTTAATCAGGACGCTATTATATATATATTAAATTCCAAGGCAATGAATGTCTTAAGTATAAAATATTAGAGACCGACATTCACTTCTGTACTTAATTATTTCATTGGGTTTTATGCTACATTTGAGCAAATATACTGATAATTATAATTTATTGAACATTTTCTATAGAAAATGTTGATCTAAAGAAAATACTATTTTACTGTTTTACTTGATATTTCCCACTGAATTACCTTTTTTTGCCAATAAAATCCAAAAGCCCAGTAGGTCTTGTTTTCATACTTGTTTGCAGGTAAACCATTTCAGGACAAAAAGTCCATTAAAAAAAAATCTTTTAATATGATATTTTGTCAGTAAAAAAAAAACACTGGATCAAAAAATCCAACCTTTTTCCCTACAGCTTTAGATGCGGTGCAGGTATGCCACCAAAGTATTTTTCATTTTTATAAAACAAGTTTTTCTTGTCAAATGCAAAAGAAATAAAAGGATCTTTCTAAGATCAAAGAAAGAGAGGGGACTCTGCACTGAGGCTTCGTTAATGTCAATTTTCAGTCAAGCACCTAGCGTTGTAGAGTGCCCAACTGGACCTCAACTGCTGTGTCCCTTTTCTGAAGTCAGTTTTCCTGCGATTTATTGTCTTGACATGCTTTGTTTGTACAGCAAATATTTAATTGGTTATATTTTTTTACTTTTAACTTTTTATATATTTTTTTGTTCAGTGTTTGACCTTTCTCAAGGAGATCACTTCTTTATCCAGCACAGAACGAGCCATGGTTGTCAGAGCTAGGAAGAGGCTTCAGCAGAGCAGAACAGACTGCAGGCCTTGTTAAATACATGGAGGCAGCATGAGAGGTAGATGAAACACTGGAGCCACTTCTTTGCTCTGACTGCTTGGGGTGAGGCCACTAATCTGAAGGAAACATGACCTACACAGGTGTGTCACTTTGTGCAATTCAAGTACTTTGTGCACATGCAGAATGCATACCTGCCTTTCCTAAACACTCCACAAGCTCCTGCCTGAGCAACAAACCCTTCACAGGTTCATGGAATTCCCATGTTTCAATACAGAGCAGCTGTGACATAGCACATCTTTAGTTTCAGCAGGATATGATTTCCCCCTCGCTGTTACTGAGCATTCCCAAGCAAGGACATACATTATTTCCTGATGCTGAGCAGCGTAAGAGCTGCTCATTTGGCTCTGTGCAAGCAGCCTGCTCCATGCATTCACCTGCGCTTGACAGGAAGATCCTCTTAACGGAGAAGTACTCATATCAACGTCTGCTTGCTGCTTAGCTCAGTCTGTCACTGCCAAAGCAGGCTTTCCTGCCTGTGAATGCAATAAATCATTTATCAGAAGCCATACAGAGTTGAGACTTAAAGCAAGCAGAGGACTGCTAAAGCTTGGCTGAAGACACAAAATTTTCAAGGGGCTCAGATGAGGAAAATCAGTGCACACTCATCCCTTTATTCAGTCCTTTTGAATGTGATGAGAATTGTCATAGTGGCAGCGTAGGGCTGAAAAGTGATTGTGTGATCTCTATAGCCATTGCCAACACGAGAGCCTTGCTGTCAGCTGGGCAGGGCTGGTCACCTCCTCTTTGCACTGGACCATGGTGATCTCAGTCCTGAGACATCTTGCCGCTCAAAAGAGAGATCTTTCTTACCTTTGCATCTTCATTCATATCACACATTCAGTGCCCTTCCTGTAGGATAATTATGTGAAGGCTTTCTTGTTCTTTTTTCTTTTTTAACAGAATTTCTATTTTCCTTTTTGTTACTTGGAACTAAATTATCATTTTTATATGAATTCTGGGAGGCCTGGAATTCAATTATACACAATTTAAAAACAGAACTGGAGCTCCACCTAAGCAGATAAATAAAGTACAACCCCTCATGGGGACCAGGTGTCTCCCTGGGCTCACAGAGCATACAGGAGGCTTGCAGTTCAGGCTCTGATTCTGCCAGTTGTGTTTAGAGCCAAGATTAAAGGCGGAAGGAAAACCAGCTGCAGATAAAGGGAGAAGTTCATTATCTCTTCTTTCCATCTACTTGCCTCACTCCAAACCTTTAATTAAGGGAAGGATATAATAGTTTGTTAAACTTCCCTATTTTAGATTCACTTCTTTCCCTTCAGTGATTCACCACATCAGAAAGACTGATTTACAGAGCAAGTAACTTGGTGAGCAGCTTTTGTGAGTGATGAGCTGAGCAGGCTGACCTCTACCACCAGGAAGGGATGGAAGTGACCTTTTAAGGCAGTGAGCCAGGTTTGTGGCTACATGTGACCATATTGGGCTGGCTGCGCCACACTGCAGGGAATGCAGGAATCCTGTTTCTTGAAAGCCCACTGCCTGTAAGCCCCACTGACAGCACCCAGAACTTGAGGATGGGAAGAAAACAGATCAGAGCTGGCTTATCTGAGCTGCTCTGCAAAAAAAAGCCAAACTTCTCTATGGAGTCCTTGGGAAGAAGACAGACCTTCAAGCCTACCTTCTAGAGAAACAACTGTAGCAAGTAGCAGCCAAAGCTAATTTCTAGAGTGGCACTAATGTGGAATAGTCTTTCTTCAGTCAGGCCAATCTTTCTCTGTGCTCTTTGCTTCTGAAGCCAAAATAAGCAAGATAAGCAAATGACATTGCAACTTTTTGTTAGTTAACAACTAAAGGTAAAAATCCAGTGGTGCTTTACTACTCAGGAAATATTTACATTCAACAATAATTATGTTATTTCAGCTTCAGTAAGTCAAGAAAGCTGAAATTGCATGTGAACTATCACAGTGAGAAATGTGCCTGAACAACTTGACTTAGACCAAAACCCAAACACAAACTTAAATGAGACTATTTCCCAAGGAACAGCAGAAGGGCAACTCTTTAAATAGCAGATGTACTATTTCATTTCTAACCATCCCTGACTGCACTTCTAACAGAAACTGTCTTCAGAAATCAACTTTTCATATGGCGCAGAGGCTCTCAGGCGCTAAAGGCAGGGATCCAGCCACAAAAATTCCTATTGTAAGCTTTAGTTTTCAAAAAGTCTTTAGAACAAGAATGATGTCTTTTTCTTTATACCAGCCTGGCTTCAGAATAGTAGAACCAACGGTGATTAAAAAAATAACAAATCCACAAAATCCCAACTTTTAACCCTCTGTTCAAGAAATCTCTGTAGCACATGTTGTTGCTACTCTCACTCAGTCTGACCATGGGCAGAACAAAGAGAACTCTCCATGGAGGAGTGAAAGCACCAGGAACAAGAGGGTTAATCAGGCAGGTTTTTTTCTTAAGTAACTGGAAACTTCCTTGCTTTCCTATGGCAGAACCACAAGAAAATATAAGAAATAAACAAATAAATACCACTATAAAAACAATATGACAACATAGCATTAGCGTTTATAAAAGACAGTGCACTGATCCTACCATTATCTTGCCACAGGCACTGCACCTGGGTGAAACGTTAGAAATCTCATGCCATTTCAATACCACAAAATGTCTCACAAAACTACCTGTCAAAAACTGCATTACAAAAATGCAGCAGCTCTGCTTTTAGTAAATATCCAGCTGAAGGGGTAATTAAGATCCTCACAGAAAACTGTTCCTCTCTGGTATGTATAAGTGGACTCTATTTTCAAATGAAGGTCTGCTTGGAATGGTGGGAAGGGAAGAGGATCTGGTCTTTGGACAATCAAATATTGAAATAAACCTGATTTTGATGCAGAACCCCTGTCTTGAAAGATGAAAGAGCCTCTTCAGATCTGAAAAAATAAAGGACATGGTATATGGTTCACAGCCTCAATGAGGAAGAAATAATTAAGTAATTATTTATCACAAGCAAGTGAGAATTCACAATGGAGTACATTGTGAGAAATAAAAAGAAACAAAACAGTAAAGAATAGTTAGTGTGGTGCTAGAAAGCTTAGTGAGAGGACTCTCTGAACAAGTGAATACAAGTTGCTGGGTTAGAGAAAACATCTACGCAGACTAAGGACCAGTACACGCTGAAATAACCTGAGGAATTACAGAAAAAGTCTAAAAATGAATGACTTCTCAGAGCAGCAATCTGAACTAAGGGACAAAGATGACAAGATTTGATTACTGTAGAAGCCACAGGAAGAACATTTATCCCTCAAGGTGGATGGACAAAAGCAGAATGATATTTCTGTGGAAGAGAGATGTAATCATAGTAAACAACTAACAGAATGGGGAAATACCATATCTATTGCTATTATGTTTACACACACACATATATATTTCATCATATAGTTAAACTGTAGACTTTCTGGGACAAGATCATTGTTTCTGAGTGTGAGCAATAAAAAATACAGCAGATGCCTAGTTGTTGGCTAACACAGCTTGCAATACAGGTACCAGAGAGAAATGCTGGGGTAGATGAGTGATTTATTGGCAATTTATTGGCACACAAAAACTGATAATGAATGCTTGGGTCACACACAGAAGAAGTTTTGCCTCTTCAGCACTGTACATTAAAAGTGAGAAGGCCTACTATGAGACTCAGAATAATTTTCAACCATTTTCCTATGTTGTTGGTGTCTAAGTTAAGAAACTACATTATTTATCTATCTCATGTCAGTAGATCCACGTAGCCGTCCTTTCACCTGAGTGCTGATGAAGGACCTAAAAGAATAGAGATTCATAAGGAATATCGGATGGCCATTCATGAATATCTCTCTTGGTGCTCTTATACAGCACAACTTTTCACTTTATGCATGGCAGACACTGCATTTCACAAAACAAAAGTGACTTTTGGAAACCCTTTGGTATATATCCATGTGGGATGGCTGGTGAACCCCACGGTCTTCTTGGAAAAACAGCAGCTCCAGCAGCTACTCTTCAGTGCCAGTTATTCTCAGTTTTGCAGCTAATACTCAAGAGATAGTTAATAGATCCCTTGGATTCAAGATAGCCTTTCTGGCCAGTTGCAAAATGTGTAACATAAATTTCTTTTCTCTGCAAGACTGACATTTATAAAGACTCCATAATTTAGTCCAGAGCCATTTCGTTTAGCAGACGGGTGATTTAAGCCTTCTGTAGCAGATGAATCATAAATGCTGAAATCTAGCTCAGTTTTACTGTTGTGATAGTCATCTGCACTGAACAATCTATAAATAAAAGAATGTGAGCGACTATACATCATAAATATTTATTTCCCAGTTTACATTTCCCTATCCATCAGACAGACCTGAGGTGGGGGCTGAGAAATGTGTTTGTAGCAAACTCTTCTAGCAGCTACCAAACAATCAGTGAGGACATCTTGGGGTCTTCGTTAATTTAGTGATAGTGGGAAAGTGGAACTGAGTTTCTTAAAACTGTGCCCAAGTGGTTTTCCTGACATGTTTCATAACATGAGCTAGCCAGCTGTTACTATCACCCTTGGAGACAAAATAAAGGTGACTTTTGACAGCAGGTGACTCCTGTCTCTGCTAGCAAGCCGTCTCAGGGGTCACAGCCCATATCCATCCATATCCATTCTGCACTGCCAGGTGCATGGCAGGAAAAGCAACAAAAAGGCTGCTAGAGGTACTATTTACTCTGGTTCTCCAAAGTCTTGAATAACTAGGATTTTCCAGGAAAAAGGGTACACTTCATAGGAACACATTGATCTTACAAGAAGACAACAAATCCTGGTTGTCGTGCAAACAGGTGCTACTATGAAAATCTTAAACTGTGGAGTCTTTAGGGGAAAAAGCAGGAAATATTTCACTCAGTGCTCTTAGTTTCTGCTTGCTTTTTTTTTTTCTTTTTTCTTTTTTTTTCTGCAGAGTATGTTTAACAGCATTAATTATTTCTCAGTACTTGCCCTTAAATGTTCTCTATGAGTCAAGCTGCAAGGTAACTTGCACTAAATAATAATACAGAAGCAGCCAATTAGTAAAAATGCATCAAAGCATTCTGTAATACGACACTAGTGGCTGATATAGGACTTCTGATTTAATTACTGGGTCTAAGTTGTCAAATGATTGAACAAATTAGTGAATCAATGAACTGTGCTTATACAGACTATTAAAAAATGTAGTAGCAAGGGATCTTGAGGTACCAGTCAACACATTACTCTGCAGTGAGTCATTTTTGGCAAAAGTTAGCTGAGAGGTTGTGAAATCTCTGTTGTAGGTTTTAAGAACAAAGACTAGGAAATCAATGCCAATGCTTACTCACTCAAGCCATGAGATTTTTTTTTCCCCTTATGTCTAATTTCAATCTTCCTTCCTCAAATTTAAGCTCATTACCTGTTCTGCTAGCCTCAGCCTATGTGGCAAGCACGTTGTTTCTTCTGCTGTAGCCTTTCACCAACTTTGCCTGTAAATAAGCATTGTGCAGGGGCTGCTGAGGATGGCTCCTGCCCTGTGGCTCATATTGGGTCCCTGGACTAAGGCCAATGGGATAGAGTTCAACAAGATTGAGTGTAGAGTCCTGCACTTTTGTCACAACAACTCCAGACAATGCAACAGGCTAGGGGCAGAGTAGCTGGAAAGATGCATGGAGGAAAAGGATCTGGGTGCGTTGGTCAGTTCTTGGCTAAACATGAGCCAGCAGTGTGCCCAGGTGGCCAAGAAGGCAATGGTATCCTGGCTTGTATCAGAAAAAGTGCAGCCAGCAGGAGCAGGGAGGTGATCGTCCCCTTGTACTGAAGCTCTGGTGAGGCTACACCTCAAGTGCTGTGTTCAGTTTTGGGCCCCTTACTACAAGAAAGACATCGAGGCCCTGGAGCGTGCCCAGAGAAGGGCAACAAAGCTATGAAGGATCTGGAGCATAAATCTTATGAGGAGCATCTGAGAGAAATGGGATTATTCAGAAGAGGAATCTCAGGGAAAACCTGCCTCAA
This sequence comes from Lagopus leucura, assembly GCF_019238085.1. Classification (NCBI taxonomy): domain Eukaryota; kingdom Metazoa; phylum Chordata; class Aves; order Galliformes; family Phasianidae; genus Lagopus; species Lagopus leucura. The sequence continues at coordinate 7,056,107 of NW_024962267.1, forward strand.
AGAAAGTTGTGGTGAGGTGGAGGTCAGCTTCCCAGGTAGGATAGAGGGAACGGCCTTAAGTTGTGCCAGAGAGGTTCAGGTTGGATATTAGGAAAAAATTCTGTGAAACAGAGGTTTGACACTGGAATGGGCCAGACTGCCCAAAGATGCGGTGGAGTCACTGTCCCTGGAGGTGTTTAAGAAATAGGTAGATGCTGTAGTTCAGGACATGGTTTAATGGGCAATACTGATGGTATATGAATGGTTAGACCAGTTGATTTTTGAGGTCTTTCCCAACCATAATGATTTCGTAATTCTATGATTCATATACAGCTTCCACTGTGAGCATCTCCAGTGTCCAGCAACACAAAGGGCTAATTCAGCCCTTGGGCCATATATCCTTGCATATCCTATCCCTGCTACACATGCCAACACAGAGACTCTTCTTTATCCTATATGTGAGAGCACTAAAATCCAGAATTGTTGTCACTGAGGCTTAGTCAGGTATGGGGCTCAACAAAGACTTCTTAGAAAGTGGAAATACCTGCTTCTCCTTACCTGTAAGCACCAATAACTCCTGCTTTGGCTACAGCTTTTCCAGCCTGCCCATTCTAAAGCTTGGCAGCATTTGTTCATCGTCTTCACTTGCATATTGTAAGTGTACTGATATTTTATTTCTTCTTCACTAACATTTTTGTTTGATCTACTTAATCACTTATTCATTTAATTAACTTACTAATTAATTTAAATTAATACTTTATTATTAGCAAGACAAATTTTAAATATGACAAACTGGACTTCTACATCTTGGGATATTTTCTTAACAGGAGCAAAATTACTGAGTATTTAGAGAAAGAGGAAAGTCTGAAATTTTCCTTCTTTCTTTAGTTTCTAGTAGTGTCCTGTAAGTGAAAAAATTGCTGACCTCTAACTGAGATACGGCAAGTGAAAATGAGGACATTCTGACAGAAAAATGGAGCTCTGTGTGGCTGTGTACAAGTCCTATTAATAGTGGTGCCCTCAGATAATTAGATCTTGCAACTCAAGACCCATAATTTAGAGGAAGAGTTTACCCTCTTTCAAACAAACTCAAAACAAATGAAAACAAAATGTAAAAATCAACAGCCTATCATTCAAATTAAGGCAACAGGAAAAATGGAATAGGGGAAGAGGAGTCAGTCATGAAGTTTTCAGAGAAGTAACAAAAAGAAAATCAACTATTTACTTTCACCGCTTCTTCACAAAGTGAGCTATTACATTTTTAAATGAACATTCAATTGACTGAGGAATCTCAAAGTAATAATTCAGTTGTGCCCTCAGCTGTAAGTATAGCAGGCTCAGAGCAACCCATGTTTCCGTAACGCAACGCAGCACAGGAGATGGAGAGGATGATAAAACAGGGTTACGAACACCTTCTCTTCTGTGTAAACAACTCCTATTTATGCAATCTATTGGCAGGCATTGTATGGGAACTAGAAGTAATAAGAGAGAAATGGGAGCATCCTTTAACTCACAAAAGTCGCAATCTCCTCCCCGCTGGGGGCTGGCTCCCTACCCTCCTGCAAGGTGCACACAGGTGTTTACAGACCTCACTACCTCTGCCCTGAGACAGGGGCTTTTCCTCACCAGATTCACTTCACAAATGATGATCTGGGACACTCTGATTGTTATCCTGAAGCTCATGTTCCCAGTTTTATTGCATGAACAGTATTTGAAGTGGCTTGAATGGTATCCAAGGAGACATCTTTACTCAGATAAACTAATTGGTCCCATCTTATTGCTATCTGCAGTTGCTACTAAATAGATAGTATATGATCCCAGAGAGACCATAACAGTTTCTTTATATGACATATTTTATAAAAGCATACATAATAAATACATTTATCAGAGCTGTTTTTGCTACTTAAAATAATGTCGTTAAGCTTCTCTATCCCATTCAAAACTTATTATTTTCCACTTTTTGCTGTCAGCCTGTAGCTCACATTATGTTTCCCCCAGATCTCATTTTCTTTCAGCGACAGCGACCCCGATGTCCTCTCCCTGCCGCACTTTTCCCATTTGCCACCAGGTGTCACCAGGCCACCCGGCAATACCGCGGCTCTGCTGCGTGATTTGGGAATTATGGGGAAGAGAAAAAGGAAATTCTCATTCACTGCCAGTACATCCACACAAGAATCAGAAAGCCACAATTCTTATTTCCCCTTGCCTTCCTCTGTTTCGCATCAGAGCTACAAGATGGCAAGCAGCACCAAATATCCACACCATGGCTACTTGGCACCAGCTCCCTGGTTACAGTGCTCCCAACACACCTGATAAAGCCTTCTGCTGCTTGTGTCAGGCTGTCCTGGGGGATCAACGAGACATTAGCACTCCTAATTATACTGCATCTACAAGGAGAAACAAAAAAGCTTGAACTAGACATTGGTAGTATTGGTAGCCTGGTCTAATGGTTGGCAACCCTGCATGTAGCGGGGGGGATTAAACTAGATGATCATTATGGTCCTTTGCAACCCTGGGCATTTTATGGTTCTATTTATTCAGGCTTCACATAAATATAAATATAAATATAAATATATATTAATATTTATATTTTATATATGTATATATAAATTGTGTAGCTTATGAATCAGTTTATTTTTTCTAATAAAATGCAATTCTTCATCTTTGTCCTCCATCTCAGCTTCCCCAAATCTTTACATTTCTGACAAGATTTTAATTGCTGTTTTGACTAATCATTATCTTAATGCCCATTTCTGTCATTTCTTTTTCCAGCTCTTCATTTCTATATTAATTTGCTGTGCAGAACATTTTGCCTTGTATTTATTTTTTGCTTGAATAAATTGCAGGCAGGTACCAGGGCTGCTCATCAGATCCCTGGCACAAAACCCTTGTCTGCCAAGCAAGGAAATAAACCCGCCCTGAATTCCCATGGGGATGGCTGGACTTACCGTGTGTGTGGGGAAGAAGCACACCCAGCTCAAGGTGTGCATGTCAGCTATTATCACATCACAGACCACGCTGCAGTGATGAACAGAACCAGAGCTTCCAGTGTCTTTCAAAAAAGGATCCAAGGGAAGTGCTTGCATCTTTGTTTTTAGCTACGAGAGTGATTCTATACGAGTTTTGACCGTCCACAGCAATCTGGACAACTCTGGCTTGGTTTTATGTGAGACTTACATAGAACAAAGCCTTTGCAGGATCCTACAGGCTGGATGTACTGTTCAATGTAACTCACAGATTTCACAGAACTGCTTATTATTAGTACCCCAGCTATTTGACCTAGATTCAGTAGCCTGCAAAGTGTCACATTTAACTTCTAAAGTAAAAATAATTAAATGCAATAATCAGTCACCGGGCAATTTTGTATTCAGATCATTTAAGGTCAGATTCTTTATGTCTTAGAGAACACAAGTTATATCAGTTTAAATTTTCTTAATGGACCGAGTTCAGAAGTGATGTCAAATTAGGCATAATTGTGCACTGGCTAATGAGTCTAATTGGCAAATCACATACATATTGAAAGAGGTGTACACATTTACATCCTCTCTGAGGCACTTATTTCTTGGACCCAAGAACACGAGGGGCATGAAATGCCACCTGGAATTTTTGATGCCTCAGAATGTTGTGGCTAAGTGACCAGATACCTACTTCTTTCCTACATGAGCAAGCACTTGGGGTCAGAACTTGGCAGAGAGATCAGAGGCTGCTTCCAGAGGATATTTCTGCTGCTATGCAGGAGATGCTGTGTTTAGATGTGATCTGCAAAGGGTGATTTACTTCTGCAATCCCAGTGGTACAATTTCAACTGCGCTGCACATCTTTAGATTTCTGGCTCTAGGGAATATTCTAATCCAGCTTTCTCCTGAGGAACAACATGAAATAGCTTTTGTTTGTTTGTTTGTTTCTTCCTTAAGCCACAGCCAAACAATGCCAATGAATCAGGGTAAGAGATGTTCTTTCTCTCTCATTTCAATAAGGAAATGTATTGGTTTTTTTGTTCTCACCAACATTTTTACAGAAGTTTCAGAAATACTCAATAAATTCTAGTAGTCTTAAAGTTTTACCTTCATTAGGAACGTTCTATGCTACAACAGAAGTATAGTATACAGTTGAATGCCTTCTTGAGAGTAAACACATCCAATAAACTTACAAATAGAAGTAACCATCATCAGCCAGGTTTTTCATTACTTTCTTTTAACTCCTTGACTTGAAATATTTGCTGAGTCTTAAGATGTTGTCAGTAAATGTAAATGTACCTTGTGGAAAATGAATAGATTACTTCTGTATTTTTCAAGTCACATAATCAAAATTGGATGTTTAAATTTTAGTTCCAGCAATAAAAATACCGAAAAAAAAGACTTCCAGGCTTTTAGTGTGCTGTTACTGTGCTGTTTTATAGGTGATCACACCACAGTGTACAGAAAGAGAGATGGCAGTATAATTGGCTGCAGTGGCCTAATGAATTTCTTGGCACGGAGTACTCTCCTTGATGGCCCTCTTCGTAAGATTTACCAAGCAGCCTTCTAGTTTAACTCTTTAGTCACATAATTTTGAGTAACAACACATAGGTGCATTGCTAATCATAACTGAATTCTTGATTAGTTACAAAATAAAACAATCACTGTCAGTCTGAAAATACACCTTTGCAAATACACCTTTGAAAGTACACTTTCCTGCCTAAGTGTGTGCAAGTGCACTGTATCTCCTACCAGCCCACAGTTCTTTTTTTCTGTGCTAGTGGAGCATCATCCTGGAACACGGCTAGTAGTTGCTACAGGATAAAAATTTTAAGATGAATTTTCATCTCTGTTACTTTCCTTTAAAAATGGAGGCTAAAATTGTTCAGTGCTTTTATTTCCTGCATGTCCCAGGCTGTTGAGCAGGCCAGCTCCAACGGTTTAGAGGGCACAAGGGCATTTCCCCACCATTTCATCCCAGAGAGGAAACAGCAAGTTGTAGCCCTTAAAATTAACTTCTGCTTTTGAAAATGTGGATGTAATTCTCATCAACCTTTTGATTTGAACAGTTCTGGTGCCTTTACTACCACTAATCAACATTTCCTGCACTAAATCATTTACAGAGAACAACCACTGAAGCTGATTAGTTCACCTGGTGCCAGATCTGACAGAACAAAGAGCTCAGGAGGCAAAGAGTGTCCATCCTTGCATGTTCCTCCCACCCCTAATGTATCCCAAGGATGGATAACAAAGAATGAAGGGAATATAGCTGGAGTCAGTTTAGCTTCAGCAAAGAGCAAGATTGTGGGATTTACAGTTTGGTAGCTGTCACAAGCAGAAAGCATTCACTGAAGTCCAAACAGGTGTAAAATAGACACTGTGTTCCTGTTCCTATCTCCCTTTTCTTGTGTACTGAATAATTCATCAGCAAACACTCACCTGTGAAAGTCACGAATAAATCTCACACTGGCGAGTTTTGCTTAGGCATCTCTATGCCAGGAAAGAAGTGAGCACTGGCTTGATATGTTCCAGAGGATCAACTTTTCAAGATCTGAAGGGAGCCAGTAGGACTGGTAGGCAAAAGGAGGTAGATCTCTTGTCCCTCTGATACAGGTCAGCAGGAAAGGAAATTAAGAACAGAAGACCCACCATGAGGGATGCCTCATGCATCCTCTTCTCTGCACTGCTGAGAACAGGTGGGGAGGTAGAATGTCTTCCAAAGGGGAGCATGCCTCTGTGGGATCGCATAAGGAGTTACACAGACGAGAGAAAGAAAGATTGGATTTGCTCTTATAACAGAATTCCTTCCCTTTCCTTTGCCCTATTTGGCAATGGTTGGACTCACGCTACTCAACTGGCCTTGGAACATCTCTGGTGAAGTCAAGCACTGCAAATTTTCATTCAGCTCCTGCTGATGTTAGAGAATGTTTTAAAATTGAAATTTTTTGTGAAAACCTGATTTGGCACAGTTGAATTATCTTTGAATGAAACTACCACCTACCTTCTGAAAGAAATAAAATATTGCAAAAAGGAAGCATTTGCAGGCATCACTGACCTTTCAAGGCAAGCATCAGATCTGCCAGAAAATGTGCTTAGTACAGTCAAGGCTGACAGAGCTTAGACAGATGAAATAAGAAGGATCATGACTATGCTGTTCCCCATTCTTAGATGTTCTTACTTGCTAAAATCTGAGTTCCAGTCAGATTTTCCAAAATCTGACAGCTTTACTCTCCCTGCAGGTGTTGTGGTGGTTCTTTCATTTGGGTGGTGGGTTTTTGCTGCTGTGAGCGGGCTGTTGGCAGGATTTTGAAGATGGCCTGTTTGGTGACTTCGTAACTTAAGGAACTGCTTTCAAGTTCAAGGGCAGAATGGAAAAACCTCACCAGCACTTGCTAGAAAATTTAGATGGACTTCAGTCAAGAAATGGAAAAAGGAGCTGACATCTTGGCTGACCATGAGAACTGGGGCTTAGGAGACTGATAGAGGGCTGGAGAAACAAGTGATGTGGTTTAATGTGGTCAGGGAAGGAGCTTGAGAGAGAGGATCAAAGAATCAGCTGATGCAATCAGAAGGCTAGACAGGACAGTGCTGTGGTAGCTTGTTACATGGGATAGCAAGAGCTGGGCTGGCAGACATCAGTCCTTGAACAGCAGGAAAACCTCCCCTCACAGCTGAAGCGGAGGAAGTGCCTGAACAGAAAAGTGAGTTGAATGCATCTGTGGAGAAGGTTTAACCAAAAATTGTATCTTTTTGAGCATGGGAGTTACTAAAAGAAGAATAAAATTCTGAGGAAAATAAGTGGAAATATTCCTATCTGGAAAAGAACCGCTTGGGGGTTTGCAGTGCCAGGGGGTGCTTACTAACTGATATATCCTGAAAACCTGAGCTCAGATTTACTGTTCTGACAGTACAAGTTGGCTGTTATGCATGCTGAGCATTTAAAACAGCCAAAATCACATTCCACATCTAAAGTATAAACCACAGTCTTTGAAAAAGAAGCCTGTGTGTCCTGGTGACGCTGGCTGCAGCTGGCCTGGGGAAACAGCTCTCAGCAGTTAACACCTCCTGAGCAGTGTGACCCCCAACACTAGCATGGACAAACCACTTCACATAAAACTGACCTGAACTTGCCAAGCTCCATTCTGATGTGAGTGACTTCACAGGGCCAGATGAGGCCATCCTGGCATTTGCAAGGCCATGAGTCCAGCTGCATCTGTTCCTCTTCTCAGCGCACCTAAGCAGGAAGGCTTCAGACAAATAGTGAAGGCACTCAAGCACCTTTTTTTTCCCGCCAAATAACCAGTGAAGAATAACTAAGCTGCTATGGTTTGAACTCTGCTTTTCAGTTTTGTTCTGTTGACTCGTGCAATAAAATCACAGTATTTGGCTACATTCATTTAAGGGGAAGACAGAAATCATTTCTGTTTGCATGGTTGTACAGATCTGAATTTGTTTTCAGAGAGAGAATTTTTGAGTGGTGGATTTACATTTGACAGTACATCCACGTCCTGTGGATTTTGTTGGCCAGTTCTCCAGACACAGAAATCTATCTCCAGCTTCTGTAACCCTTCTGCTCCAATTGCAAGCAGTCTTCTTAAATTCAGCATCTTCCTTGCATAAACCAGTGTATATTCATCAGATTCAGCTAGCAGGGGTTTCACTGTCTATTACAATCCATCCTCTTGCTGCTGCTTTAGTACATTGCCAACACATTCTTCAATAATAGTCCATGTCTCCCAGGCAAATAGTAGGACCCGAGGAAATGGCAAGAAGTTATACCAGAGGAGGTTTAGGTTGGATATTAGGAGAAACTTTTTCTCTCAGAGGGTGGTCAGGCACTGGAATGGCTGCCCAGGGAGGTGGTGGAGTCGCTGTCCCTGGCAGTGTTCAAGAGGCGCCTGGATGAGGAGCTACGAGAGATGGTTTAGTAGCTTGTGGCACTGATAGGAATGGGAGGGTGGTTGGACTAGATGATCTTGCAGGTCGTTTCCAACCTTGTGATTCTGTGATTCTGTGATGTCTAAAAAAAAACCATGACCATTTTAATATATTTTTTTTCTAAGTCTGATAGGGTATAAAAGAAATACATGATTCAAAACTGAAGCAGCACAGTGAACCAGAACACATGTACCCAGAGATAAATGCAGTAACATTGTTAGTTGTGGTACTTGATCAAAGAATGGCCCAGGTTGGAAGGGACCTCAAGGATCATGAAGCTTCAACTTCTCTGCCACAGGCAGGGCCACCAACCTCCACATTTAATACTAGACCAGTGACGAACCAATGGAAGTTGCTTGTCTGTAAACATAAGATGCAACCAAACTGAGAATGTTTTCATCAGAACATATCTCATGTTAAAGGTCTTCAGATCATTTAAACAAATGACTCCTATGGGAAAACATAATTGTTTTGGCGAAACTCACCGAAATCTGGAACCCACCACAGTGCAGTTACTGCAACACATCACACTGCAGTTACTGCAACATCCCTTTCATGGCCTAAAATATCCAACCTCAGGTCCTCCAAAATGCAGCCACAAACCTCCAGCAGAATTCATTTCTCCATCCTACCTCTTTGACTCACCTTTCACCGTATCTTCTCCTCTTTGCTCCCATTCAGCCTACAACAGGCAAGATGCTTGCCTTTGTTCAGAATTCCATAGCCTTGTCCCCATGACATTACAAATGCTCAATTTGTATTAAGTATCACAAATTTCCCAGCAGCTTCTCCTTGCTGTAGAATGCAATGCTTACTTCTGAACTCTCAGCAGAAGACCTTACATCTTTCAGCATTCTTGAACCATTTACGATGGTGGAGTCTTCTAAAGGTGACCCAACATCTCTCTCCTATCAGAGGCCGCAGACTGGACACCCGACACCAGGTGCAACTTCAAAAATGACGAGCAGAGGGAGTTGCCCCGTCCTCCGCCCCTCTGGCCACGGCTTTGCTAAGGCAGCGCAGCGTTCAGTGAGGCTCTTCTGCCACAAGGGTGCACTGCAGACTTGTGCTCCGTTTGTCCACCACAGCATTGGGGTGGCCCGGGCTCTGTCCTGCACAGCCGCTCTCTGGGAGCGGCCCCAGGCTGCAAGTTGGTAGGGGTGAAGCTTTCCTGCTGCAGGACTCCACCTGAGTCCAGCACCTCGCCAGCTTCCGACCATTTCTCCAGCTCGCAGTGATCCCTCTGGATGGCAGCCTTGCCTTCAGCAGGCTGCCAGGAAAGCAGGCACTGCTCAAGGCTGCCCACACACACTGAAGATGCTCTCCATCCTGTCACAAAGGCTGCTGAAGAGTGCACTGTGCCTAATTGACAGCAAAGCAGTGCACCTCTGCTCTCTCCCCTTGGCCACACAGATGTCACCTCATCACCTGTAGCATCAGGCTGCCAGGCATGGAAAATCCACATTGGCTAGACCTAGTGACCTGTTTTCATAAGCCTGGATCCTCCTTTCTTGTCTCTTTTGAGGATGGCTATAACACTGTCCCCTTTCCAGGCTCTGGAGACCTCTCTCAATGACAATATTTCAAAGACAGCCAGCTTAGTACAGTCTCCTCCACTCCCCTGCTTGATAGGAGTTTGCTCTTGGCATGTTGCAACACGTGCAGGTTCACAATATATTGTCTGTAGGTACAGGTCTGCACAGTATGTAGCACAGCACTCTAGCAATACAAATAAAGATGAATAAGATACTAAACCAAACAGATGCATTTCTAAGTCAGTATTACTTTACCTTCCAAACATGAAAATGTTTTAGAATTATAGAGAACTTGCGGATACCCCATCCATGGAGGCGTTCAATGCCAGGTTGGATGGAGCCTTGCACAGCCTGAGCCGGTGGGGGGCAGCTTTGCCATAGCAGGAGGCTGGAACTGGATGATCTTTGAAGTCCCTTCCAACCTAAGCCATTCTATGATTCAATGAATGCTGCTCATTCCAATACATACTTAAGGATGCTTAGGATGCCACTTGAAACAATAACGTTAAACAAATGAACAAACAAACAAAAATCAGTTTAAAAGATACAGTAGCCACAGTATAAAAAAAATCATAATGACCAGCTGTGGGAGAGTTACTCTTCAATCAAGCATGAATAAATAGCGCAGTACTTTACTTATTCAAGGTGACTGTTCAGGAGAAATGCAGTAGGGCTCACCAGGCTGTTGTCAGATGCATAAAGATAATGAAATATTTCCTGGAGTGCTTAAAAAACCATGTCATTTTTTTTTTTTTCAGAAAAAGTTGGCTTTGAAAAACTTTACAGAGAATAAAATGTAAAGTTTAAAAGTAGAGGGAGTAAAAAAGAGTAATTTAACTTCTAACAAAGTATCTCTTTCTTACAGGAAACATTTATTTGGCAGCACCAGGGGCTGAACTCTGGCCAACACTGTAAGTCCCCTACAAGCCTTATTCTGATGGCCCAAACTTGACTTCTTTCACAGGAAAAACTTGCAGCCTCACCACACCATGGTCCTTCCGGCAATGAACACTAACCGATGCATAAGGGAATCAGGGAATGAATGTTACCCTAGCAGTCAGTTTGTGATTTGTGCTTTCACTGTATTCCTTTAAAATGGTAACTGCATTACAAATATTTCATTTCAGAACAAGTTCTTTGTTAAACAAGTCCATGAATTTCATGGCCAGCTGTTTGCGATATTGCATCTCAGGAGAAAACATCCTGACAGATCAAAAAAGCAGCTGATAGCCTCTGAACAAGTATGATACACATTTTCTTCTCATGTAATGCTCATTTCTGAAACCCAGGATCCCAGTTGGCACAAGGGGAGGGTTTGCCATTCATCTTCTTAGAATTATCTCACAAGCTCAATTCTATGCATCACAGACAAAACTTTGGTGGCAAATAGAAGTCAGCACAACAAAGGATGCAGAGGGTTTTAATATGTGAATCTTCCTTGTGTCACAACTGCAGTCCTTTAGCTCCTTGCACTGCATCTGCTTGTTGCTGGATGACAAGACACAGCCACTCTTAGTCACCTAGATATTTCTTCCAAGTAGGAAGTTCCTTGAAATAATCAGCTGTCCAACAAATCCACATATCATTGACTGGTTTCCTCCTCAGTACAAGTTTTCTGCATTTTGTATGGGAACAATTTCTTTGGCAGAAAATTGTAATAGCTTTCAATTTCTAATCATCAGTAGTAGGTTATAAAAAGCAGGGAAAAAAAAAGTGTTTTAAATTTAATAACATTTTAATAACACACATTTTAATAACAGACAACTGCTGTTTCCTATCATCCAGCTGAAATACACAGCCCTGTAAACCCATTGTGAGTTGAACAGAGGTCAGCTCCCTATGCAAACAGCCCCTCTGAAGGGACTGGGTGACAAACCTGACTGCATCTGAACCTGGGTTACAAAATCAGACACACAGATGCACACAGAGGAACGTTGCTGCACCACCTTGTCACCATCCACAGGATTAACACCACCACAGCTGCCTCCCCAGAGGATGGTAAAAGCCCAGACTCCCTCTCCTGTCCACTTGTAGGTGATTCTTCAGCCTGTTATCCTCTCACAGCACAGCTGACAGCTCCTCAGAATAATGGAAATTGGGCAGAATTACACTTGCAGGAAATGCTCTCTAGTACATTGCAACTATTTATATGTTTGTTGTAAATTCTATATTGTAAAGTACCCGACATTTTTACTCCTCGGCCTTTGTGGGCTCGTAATGGCCCTGTTGGCTTTGTGTTAATCCCAACAGCCCAATAGCTAAGTCTTTTTACTCATGCACTCCTTACTTTTCACTTTGTACTAACAAAGAAAGGATTTTCATGTGACAGATCAAGATTCAAAGCTCTCCCAAACACCTGCCTTCCACAGCCTGCTGTGGCAAGCAGCTGCCTGCTCTGCCATGCCTCAGAGAAAATGCTGGCTGCAAAGCAACCTGCACACAGCCCCAGGTAAGCCCAGGCTGGCTTTAAAGCTAATCCTTAACCTCATCAAGAGGTAGCATGACCACGTCACAGCATACAAAGGGGGGGCAGGGGGAGCCAATAAGAAAAACCATAATGACCCAGTTGGTTCTCCTGCTTCTTTCTGACTCTCTGATGAACTGAATGTTTACAACCTCACTACAAAAAGCTCCAGTAAAGACTGTAACAGGATTGAGCAACAAAAAGAAATTAGGACACAAGGGAAGTAGATACAGGTTCGGTAATTATACTTTATTACAACTCTAATACTTTACTTGCTCCTATAGACTCCCTTAGCTAAATTTGTTTGTCCCAAGAATTTTTTTCTGTATCAACAAATAAACACATGAAACATGTACATTTTTCTTATTATTTTATTGAAAAGATACATTTAAAAAAATACACAGACATTTTACTATTATGGATTGCAGATAAAGATGCTCTAAAAGTTAATTCTATATATATATATATATATATATATTTCCTTTCTTCCACCTGTTGTCCCCATTGTCACATAATGACTTCAATCTGAGTACTGCATATTGATATCACCTTTATAAAAGGGCTGGGGAGGTAAGAAGAGAGGTGGGCTATTACTGCAATATATTCAGTAAACAGATAAGACAGTCAATTATAAATATTTCATGTTCTGTACATTATTGCATTAAGGAGCCACAACATTATGCAGCATCATTATGAAGGAAACTAGTTAGAAATGGAAAAAAAGGATATTTACGTACAATTACACTGATCCATTGTTGTCTTGAACAACGCATATGAGTTGTGGTAATGTGCAATTGAAAAGCTTTTATTTTTTCCTCTTTAAACATTGCTTAGCAACATCAGCAAAGAAACAACAAAAATAATTTAAAGTAGCAAACAAGTAGTAATCTTAACTATGTGTTATATGGCTTTCTAGTTTTAATCTCTCTAAATAAAGTCTGACACAAAAGAAAGAAAATATTAAAAAAAGCTTCAGCGCTGCATTACTTCCAAACAACTGCACAGAAACTAAAAATCTTAAAATCAGACGCGGTACATCTTTAGTACTACACAAGATACACCAGTACTGGGGCCTAGGACAGTACACAATCCCTGTCAACAAGAGAGCACATTGAAAAGAAAAGGACGCAGTTCATTTGGAGATGTTACCCCCAATCAAGCACTTGGCTCACTTACCTTTTTCCACACCAGATTACACCCCTGTGGTTTTCAGAGAGCTATGTACGTAGGTGTGAGCGAGGAAGACCCTAGTTTTCAAGTCTGTCAGGAAAATATTTTATGTTCCTTGTTTCCAAGGTGCGTCATACACATTGCAAAAAATAATAATAGATGCATTTATCTCTAATGATACAATTTTATGAGCAATTAAGTTTTTAGTAAATCACTCTCTATTTGGATTAAGAGGGAGAGAGAGACCAAGAAAGAGAGTTGTCTAGATTTCAAAACGCAGTACCCGTCAGCGATGCGTTTTATGGTGAAGATGGTTGAGACATCACGCCGGGTGGCGTTTCGAAAGACCCTTTGCTCACTATTCTTTCACCCTTCCTACTGGCCATAGCTATCTCCCTTTAACACCAGACTCAGTATGGTGCAAAAAGGATGGAGGCGGGTGTAGCACGAATGGGCCCGTGGCCAGGCCTGAGGAGGGCTGGGGGGATGGCAGGTGCCTGGAAGAGGGAGGCTGCAGGGCGGGCTGGTAGTGACAATGCCGATGACACTGCAGCAGCCAGTGGTGAGGAGAGAAACGCAGGGGCTAGTGGCTTGATCATGTCTTTCTGGAATGCAAGCTTTGCCTAGAGGAAAGCAAACAAAAGGCAGGGTCAGTCCAGTTCTCCACATGTCCATTTTCACAGGGGAAGAATGAACCCCAGCACACAGAGCCTGGTGTCGGCTGTTCAGGAGCATCAACCTCACAGCCCCTCACTGCCAAGCCAACCAAGGCAACTACTACTTATTCATGGTGCACAAATCTCTACCGTAGAGCAGTCAGGCTGGTGTTTAGAAGGAAGCATAATTTCAAGTGAGCAACAATAAATTGTATAGGTCATTTCTGTGTGAGAGATGTTTAAAAAACCAGACTTAAGACTTCAATTTAAAAACTCAAGCTTTTCACTTGCAAAAATGAATTGTAGAAAAGTACAGTGGCCAAGGTGGGAAACTAATACTAATTCAGCTTTTTTTGTCTGCTGATGCAGAGCTGTTCTTATCTACATCCATACATATTAAAGATTGATACCATAAAAAATTTCTTATGACCTACAAGAGTGGGAAATATTGCTGAATGGGGAGACTTGGAAAAAGCTTTCAGCATTTTCACTTGCCTCTGTACAAAAACCCACTCACAGCTCAGCTTTTAAAGACTTTTCACATGTTTTTACTCATGCACACTCACATTTGCATGTCTCCCTTTCTAGCCCATAAATTGTTTTTGCATCTTAGGTGGCATGCACTTTTCCCCAATGAATAAAATACAGGCTGAGTCATGAGCAAATAAACACAGTCTGTGCTCTGTGCCACAGCCAGACTGAACTTGGGATGCATCAGACTGGCAGAACCAGCCTGGGGAATCCTTGGAAATGCAGGTGGGTGCAAGATGGGGACAGCTGGGGGCATAGAGGTGGGAGATCTGTTTTGATAGCCAGTGAAAGACACTGCTCAAGCACACAGATACAGATAGGCTATCAATTCTCCTAAACAACTGATAACTCATTTTCAGCACCATAATACATCCGCAGAGCACTCTGTTCTACAGCATGGAGAGAATGAGCATTAGTATTTTTATAGCTTAACATCATATGTCCTTTTCACTGACTGCATCCATCATAACTAAGGGTTATCTCTGGTGCTGAGAATGACAGAGTATATGTGTTTCAGACTTCAAGAAATGCACCAACACTGCAGAGCTGATACCTTTCCATGGGGCACACAGTCCATTCTGCATTCCACTGATTATTCCCTCCTTCCTAGCAGTAAATAATACTCCCAGTGTTGTCTGTGTGCCTCAGACAGGGCAGACAGCATACATAAGTATCTTCAAATCTGATCCCAGCACAGAATCTTCCTGCAAGGGCAGAAAGTCTGCGCTACTGTCAGGTCTGTCATGTTCCCGTCTCTGTGTGGTGGGAGTCCCCAAGGTCACAAATTCACATAGTGATGAGAAATAAAAATACTTACTGCTAAAATACTTGGGCTGCGCTGCAGTTTGTTGTAAGGACTGTATTTAGGTTTCATAGGCTTTCCTGCAACTCTGTCCTTATGCCTTCGGCTGGAAATGTGCTGAAATGAACATCCCCACATTTAATTAGCTGTTTAAACATTTCTCAGTTTTGAGTTTGAAACTGATTTATCAGCAGGGTACATCTAGCCCCCTGTTTGTAAGATAAAGTAGGTTCTTTAGAGAGAGCGAATATGAGTTTTGCTAAATTAAACAAAACAGTTTGGAGCACATCAAACAGAGCATCAGAAACTAATCAAATACAGCAAATTCTGTGATCCAAGACAGGCTCTGCAAATTATTGATATTTTGGTTAGTACTTCCTTTTTCTACTAGATAAGCTTTGAATCAGGCAGAGCTGTAATCACTCGGTCATAGGGATATTCAGAATCAGGTGAACTTCAGTGTCTTTGATGCTGTCCGTTTGCATAAATAATTCAATATTAACTGAAGGAAGAACCGGTTCCTAGGGATAGTTCTACACCACGCAATCTAATACTGCCTTAGAGATAACTGAAATAACCATGGATGAAAGGACATGTCTACACTGCAAAGTAGCATCCAATTGGAAATTTCAGTCTGGCTATCAGAAACAACAAATTTGTATTGCATTGCTCTGAACCCAGGGCTAATTGACTTGGTTGGAACACAGCTGTGTATTCATGCAGTTGTTCTGATATTCCAGTGCTAATGTTAACATCACCACACAGTTCAGGCTTATCTATGGTATTACTGTCTCACTGGCTGACCTAAGCCAACAGATTCACGTCCCATTCTCCTTCTTGGACTCAAAGATGTAAAAATAAATAAATGAATAAATAAATTCCCAACTGATTAAAGCAGTACCATAATAGGAATTCAGGAACCCCAACCCCAAATTTCTTCCTATTGGGAGAGTAAAGTTAACATCCTCTATTGAGCTTCAGCAAACTTTTAAACTAGATCTACTACGCTATCCAGAGCTACCAACAATTTTTCCACCTCTGCTTTCTGCTTTATGACTCACAAACTCATTTTTTCTCCAGCTGAAACAGTTACGTGAGGGACTTTCAGAAATAGATGTGGGCTCACGAAAAGCAAGTTCATTTTATGGGAAAACACAGACCTATATCCCACCTATAATATTGCAATGGAACTAAAATTCATGAAGAAGCCTCGGGCACATGCAAGCTACCTGTTTAAGCTGAATTTCTGAGTTAACGTGGACATCGCAGATTTCACAATGAAATGTCTTGTTCTGCAGTCCTGAGCCTTTACTGCCATTCTGCACCTTCAGCCGTGAGCCGGGTCTAGGGTAAGACTTGATGGGACCAGCACCATTCCGAGCCTCGACCATCGTCTTGTGTTTTGAGCCTAGTGGGCAAGCAGATATAGGTAAGTTAGATCAGCATCACATAACAGTGTCTATTCGCCATGGCACTTCTTGTCCCACATTTATCTTCAAGACAGAATACTCAAAACCACCACAGATTAGTATAATAATGGTGTTACTCTTGGTCAGCATAGCTCCCACTTCATCAATCCAAATGGAAACCCAGCAACAAAAGAACGGTTTGTACAGAAAGGGAGCTGGACCACTGAGCCTCCGTTTGAGGTCAGTGTGCAGCCACACAGCCCACGTGTTTGTGCTTATTCTAACAAAACCCAGGAGCTAATGGAGCACAGCAGGAAAAGGGCATGATCCAGGAGTGATCACTCAAAAACTGCCTTGGAACAAGAATCCATGACTAAACCAGCAGCCACATTACTGCTTATGCGTTCAAGAAAAGACACTGTACAAAGCCTTGTCTTTGTTAACTAATTTTCTCTTGACTGGGAGCTAAAATTCAATCCTTGGCTTGAACTGTGGGAATTGACAAATGGTCAACAAGAAAAAGCTGATCTTGAAAGAATTCCCCTGAATCTATGTGATTCTGGAGGTCTGGATCACCCAGAGATTTGCAATGTAGAGGAATTCTATACCAAACAGAGACATGAGCTTTCTGGATTCATCTTTTAGGCCATCATGACAATTTCTCTAGTAGAGGCGTCTTAAAGAAAATAAATCTATACTGACTTCTGCTGTATTTAAGAGCAGCACATACTTAAAATAATTTTAATAATTAAAATAGAACAGTGACTGTGGGGCCATCCAGAAAAGTGTAAAATGAGAGTGTCTAGGCACACAGTTATTTCCACAGCTTTTCAGCAGAGCAGGTGCTGGAGATTGCAGTAAGTATCCTTGGATTTGGAAGAAGTGGCTGCTTTGGCCATTTCAAGAAGGGATTACAGCTGTAAAATTGGTTTAAATGGTTTGATAACAAGCTTTACATCACCAGCACATCACAGAGCAGCCAGAGTACATTAAGAGTTGTTGCTGGTGGCCTTTAAAAAGATTTATCCAAGGAATGAAGACAGCATAGTTAATACTTAGCAATCCAAAGATTCCAGGATACCTAGGAAATCTAAGGAATCCATCCTAAAAATAGGGAAAATATCAAATAACAAAAGTTACTGAATATAGTGCCAGGAAAAGACAGCATAGGTAGCTGAAATATGAAAGAGATATGTCGCTCACATTTTAGAAACCCTCGTGCTACAGAGGTATGATGGAATATGACTAGGTAACATGAACTGTAAGGATTTAAAAAGCTTATAGAGTACATGAAGAAGTGCTCTAAAAATGTATAGAGAGCTTTAATGAAATATCAAATACATCAAATTGCCATTACCAGAAAAGTTGTTGTAACTTGGCACTGTAAGTTTTAACTAAAGATTCCAGTAAACTGAGGCTACCACAGTGCCAGAAAAATAGCTTTTTATGTTGGCCTTTTCAAAAACAGCACACAACTCACACTCTGTACACACTCACCTGTATTGTGTGCTTCTAGTTGTGACAGGGAATTCACAGCTACTTTGCATAATGAACAGTAAAGTAGCTTTTTGGCTTTTTCCTCTTCTGACTCAGAGGCTGTGCTGGGAGCCCCATTAGTGCTGTTGGAGGATGCTGCAGGTGTTACAGGTGCCACTGCTGCCACTCCAGTTTTGGAAAGAAAAGCACCCACTTCTGTACTGGAATGCTGACTTGCACCATTGGATTTCACTTTTCCTTTATCTTCTAAAAGAAGGAAAATAACTATGTCAAAAATATGCTGTGCAATAATTATGCAATCATGCAATAATAATCCCGTGGTTTTAGTGAACCTATCCCAACAGGGGCCTAATTCATCTAACTCTAGACAGGCCAGCAGCATCCTTGAAACCTTGTTAAAATTCAACCACAGAATGTATGTCATTTGATGGAAGGGCTGACTTTCTTGATTTTAAGGCTACCAGTGAACATAGTGACTTAAACAAATTCACAGCAGCTGCTGTTGTGCTCCAGGTTTGGCCAGCTGCAAACAACCCGAGGAATCTCCAAGACAGCCTGGGTTAAAGACTGGAGAGTACACAGAAACATGCAAGGCTTTGTACCAGAGATTACAAAAATGCTCCTGAAAAGCAATATATTGCCTTTGGAAGAGCTCAAATTTCTCAAAGTCACTGGGAGGACACTGAAAGACTCCAGCTCTGTCTTGACACGTGATATCCCTCCTCTGAGCTAGAGGAGTTCAGTATACACAGCTGTTAAATATTTTCAGATTTTTCAAACAATTCCCCATACGTCCAGAGATATGATAGCTCCAATGTGCATTTATCGTATTCCTGTATCACTTCACAACCATGAATCAATAACTCATGTTCCTGTGAGACAGGTAGGCAAGTATTACTTCATTCTGCAGATGGTGATTGCAAGACAGAGAGATTAAATGTCTCAACTGTGCCTGAAAAGGCACTTTGTGCCAGAGCCAATATTCAAATGATCCTTGCCTATGTGATGTCTTACAAGAGCTCACTGAACTCTATTCAGCTGAAGTCCTTGTGACCATGGGCTATACTGGTATAAGCTCACTAATAATGAACAGGGAATGGAAGTGGGAAAAAACAGCACCTCTGGTACGGGCAGTACTGACAAAATGGACTCATGAAATGACTGTCTTAGGCTGCAACCTGTTGTAGTCTGAGCAAACTGCTACATCAGCAGAACAAAAGATCACAAATTTCCAACTTCAGTAAATAACACTGGCACCGGATGACCTGAATTTTTAAGATTTTTTTTTTTTTTATAATATGTGGAAGGGTACTAGAGATCTAATTTTGCTAGAGACCAACCAAGATCAGCCCTGACATCTCAGTGTATCCGAGATTAATGCAGTACCAAGAGCCAGCTCTACATTTAGGATTATTCATAGCTTGATCACTTGCAGCAGAAGCAAAAAGTAGGCACAATTAAAAATGGACGGGGTAAAGCATAGAAAGTGATGATGCAGATGAGCATCTTCCCAAAATTAAGATTTCCTGTTTCATCAGAACAAATTAGAAACTCATATAGCTCCACTTCCATTGTCTTTTTTTTTTTTTTTTTCCTTACTCATTGCTTATATTTATATCTAAAAATACCTAATCTCTTGTGAGAAACACCACAAACTTGACATTACTATCACTTCTGCAAGTCCATATGATGATTGTTTCCTTTACTTCAGAGAAACAAAGATCTGGAAAGGGATGAGAAGAGCATTCCTTACTCATTTACCCACAGCAATTAATATTTAAATAGTTTTGGTGAGCTGAAGTAATGTCCTTAATCTGTCTTTATGACCACTGCTAGACTCTGCCTTGACTTACACCACATTTTCTCCTCATTAAGCCATGAGGCTTTCAGCATCCTTCAGATTCAAAAGAATACTTTTACGTATTCAGTATCTGCAACAGGAACCAACTTTTATAAGGGAAGTACAACACCTACATAACAGCAAACTATTGAAAACTACTCTGATCCTACATGAAACCTAAAGCACAGTTTTAGAAGTGTTGAACCAATTTAAAAAACAGACATTATTTTGCATACTCCGTCGTTGTAAAATATGGGCCCTTGCAATTTATGCATACAGACACTGGACTCAGTAAGTAACATCACTCCAAGCATCTGGCCAAGACTGTGCAACCAAGACTTCTGAAAAAAAAAAATCCCTGCAACAAACACTTGAAAGTGCATAACAACTATGAACAGGCATTTTGATACTCAAGCCCACAGATTTTGGCAGTTTTCCCAGAAGTGCATTGAAGTGCATCAATTTTAAATTGTTAAAAACTGGGAGAAAGGAAATTCTAATAACAGGATTGAATATATTTTTAAGTAGCTATAAAAATACTTTGAAATTACACAGTATGAACTATATAAGACATACAAAATGATCAAGTATGAAGTCTACTATTAGTAGATTGAACTTACAATAAAGAGATTCTGGAAGTATTGTGATTGATAAAGTATGACAGAAGAAAGTGATGTTAAATCACCGCTCATAGACTATTTAGTTTTAACATCACTATAGTAATCAGTTACATCTGCAAAACCCTCAAACATAGAGTGACCTGAGAGTATTCATAAAACTGAATTTTGATAAATCACATCCACTGACATTCTAAATTAAACAATTTCAGTATGGAAAGTTCCCAACCATGGGAATTATCTACTATGGAAACATACTGAACTGCTGCCATTTGTGAGCTCACATTACAGGAAAACAGACTTGTTGTTCTACACAATACTCTGCGAGACTGCAAGTGGCACCACATCCAGAGGTGTGGGGGCCTGATTCCAGCAAAGGAAGGTCCTTAATATTTTGCCTTTCAGGCCATAAAAGAGTAAGACAGGATTTGGAATAAGAGAATATAGCTCTGGATTTTGCCATCAGGCACCTGTGGAGTATGATCCTAAACAGTGAGGATAAGACCGAGTTCACAGAGGCCACTGATCACTGTCAGTGACAGCTTCCCATTGCCAAAGCTGACAGCTGATTGAAATATTCCCAAGATTTACAGTGTTTTCACTCTCGATAATACGGAACAATTCTAGAGTATATAATGCATAATCTCCTGTCAAGAAAAATTCTGGAGAAGTGGAGGGGAATTACCAGCGTCCAGCTATGCAAAATGCTGTCAGCATCTCAGCTTTGGAAAAGAACCACAGTTCCTGTAATAGCATCACTGGGAGAGCTTCCTGACACCATCAGCTCCTCATCCATGTGACTATACCTGTACACGGGGAGACACATGCCCCTTTATGAATTGATGTTTCCTTTCACCATTCTGAGTGCTTAATGCAGAATATCTTCAAAAATCATAACAGTGATGTTATTAGGCAGTTTAACTCCTATAGAAGGTACACTGAGAAGTGCATATTTATCTCTGCACTGCGATCAGAATTGTTTCTTTTTTCTGCTTTCTAAATCAGAAAATTGCACTTCCCCAGATGGGCTTTGGATAATAGCTTACTGTTTTCAGTCTACAGAATTCAAAACACCATTACCTACGGTTTTGTTTGGGACAGAAAAGCCTACCAAGTATTCAAACGGGTAAAGCACAGGAAATGCAGATCAGATGTAAATACAAAGCAGGAAGAAGTCCATTCTTATTGTACTTATATTAAATTACATCTTCAAGCAGAAATCAGAGGAAAGGCAGTTTATGCCTGCACACATACACATGCTTCCAGACTGTGCTCATTGTACAAAATACATGGGGCTGGTTCAACACGGCTGTAGAATCAGAGTATTTTTGCTACTTCTGAAGGCCAGTATTAGTGAGCAAGGGCCCAAACTTGCACCAATTTCCACCTGGGCCAACCCCACTGAGCTCAGCAGAGCTGGGCAGAGGCCAAACCAGCACATGAATGGGCGCATGCTGCCCAACAAACATGCAAGGGGCTATTGAACGTCTAACCCGTGCTGCTGCACTGTATTGGACTATGCTTGTTTTCCACACAGAAGGATCATATTTCATCTGTGCTAAATGCCTCTCTTTAAATTAAGTCTCCCTTTTCCTCAGGACTCAAGAGAAGTAAATCAGTGATTCATTTTGAGTTCTTACTGAAGCCTGCATTTATTTTGAAAGAGAGCCCAAGGAAAAAGTAAAGAAGCTAATTAAGTATTGCTTTGGGCTCAATAATATCAATGCTCTTGTTGCCTACCTACATTGTTTCAATTCCACTTTGAAGTTGTTTTCATGTATTTGTGGTTGTTTGCCTCGCATCTGCATCAGCATCACGCTAGAATTCAAGGCTTACTTATCTCATTAGCAGCACCTCATTTCAGCTTTTTGCATCCAAGTCAGACAATCGCATAGGATAACATCTGACAGGCTCACACCTTACAGGTTCCAGGTCCCTCCCAGTTCATGACCAGCCCAAGTGATGCACCCTCCTCCTTTGTAGATCGTGCTGCTCTCCCTGCTGTTGCTATTGCATAGTTTATGACCCACCTGTTAAAGCTGAAATCCTGCTCCAACTAAGTGTGTGAAGGGGTAAAACCACTGCCATACACCTTTCTTCCCAGTGATACAGCCTGCTTTACCTTTGTGCAGCAGCTTCCTCTCCTGGTTCCAGGCAACAGTGTGTGAATGGTCTGCCCCATGCAGAGATCAACTATTGATGAATGCCATGCATTTTCCTTTTAACATTTAGCAGCTTGATTTACAAGGTATTTTTTAAGAGACTTCATTGTGTTCATTGTTCATGTCAAGAGTTTATAATATTATAACATATGTATTTGCACAGTATCAATTTGTATCTTAAAATCATCTCTTGTCATACTAAAATGTGCCAGTAGACCTTGCTTTTTACTGTTCAGAAATCACTTCTTGTATAAGAGTGATGATTTCTGTGCACACTCAGAGAAGTTCCAATTTGGACTTTGTAATGAAAATGAAGGTGTTCTTAAAAATGAAAAAGTAACTCAAACTTCAGATTTTAAATTCAGATTTGTAACAAAAATTGAGAGAGCACAATTCTATATTCCATGTATAAACTAAGAAATTCAAATAGCTTTTCTGTAGTATACAGGTTTTCTGCATCACTATTTGTAATTGCTACTTACATCCTACAACATGCTCACCTGCATGGTTTTTAATACTGAAGATACACAAAATGTATATTTCCAATAAACTTCTGTTTGACAACAGCTTAAGTAGCAAGTTGTGCATGAAGAAAATAAAGTACAACTTGATCACTTTATGGTTGTCAATGTCAAGCTACCAGACAGGAGATGATGCATAGTTAGTTGCAATACCTTTGGTGCTATCAGATGTGTTTGCGGTGCTTTGCATCTCTACCAAAAGAACAACTGTTAAAAACGCAGGCAGTTTGATGAGTCTAACACCTTAAATTAATTTCTGACTACATCATTTGTTACAGTACCTAAAACCAAAAGTAATTTTTTGAGAGGATGTGTTTGTGTTTTATTTATGGGTTCCACAACACTTATCCTTAGTAGCTTTATGCTGTCACTAGAAGTGTGGCACAAATATTGTCTTATAACAGCCCTGAGTTCACTTGTGCTATTTTTCTGGGCACTGGTACTGGTCCAAAGTGCTGATTTCTGAGACTAATTAGGACTCTGAGGTAAAGCAGGCGTATCTCCCAAGCCAGCGGAGCTGTATGGAGGGAAACCAATTCTCGAGTTCTGCCTGCAATGTCAATATCTCCGAATATGACAGAGTATTGGGCTGCATTAAACAACCTATGAAGCATTCAGTGATTGCAAAATTGGAAGAGGAAATCAATCATATTGTCAAGCTTGTATAAACATTCTCTCCCTGATCAAGTGTGTACCAAAGGTAAAATCAGTTACATTAATTACAGCCATATATAATACAAGGAACTCTGTTGAAAAGCTCATCACTGTAGTTAAATTGGCACCCATAAAGACAGAGTAAAAATGTATCAATTTAAAAATAAAATTATAACTCAGTTAAAACTTAGTATTTTGGATGCTTGGCACGTATGATAGAAAAAAATAAGAAGTGACACTTAGTTTCTTCCTAGACTGTATTAAATACAGCCATTGGTAATGCTGAAAAGAGTTGATATTACTGGAACCCATTATTTGACCCTGCTGTTCTAAGCTTTCTGCACACACAACAATAAGACAGTCCCCAGACCAAATGATTTGCAGCTTAAGGGCAGAGATCACAGCTAATGACAGACAGATACAAGTGAAAGAGCAACAGGTCATCAACAGAGGTATCACTGTGTGGCAGCCTAACTTCACACAAGCCTTCTTCTGCTTTTCTGTCCATCACAGACACATACATATATATATATATTTATTTATAAACATATATTTAATGTACACACACACACACACGCACACACATATATATATATATATATATAAATCAGAGGTAACTATAGCAAAAATAAGTTTGGCAGCTGCTGGTAGGATGATTTTCACATACAGAAGGACCAGAAAAGGTGAAAAGCTGCTTGCAGCAGCTAAGGGGTGGTAGGTAAAAGTCAGCATCTTGAAAGCACACTACAGCAAGAACCCAGTCTTATGTAGAACTCTAAAAGTGAAGGACATAAAGAGATCAGAGAGAGAAAATCAGTAGCTTTAACTTGGGGAGAAAAAAGTGAAATAACACAGAAGATCTACTGCTTTCTTCCCTTTGAGAGCCCAGGAGAATCCCTGAAGCACTGGTTCTGAGCATACTCAACTTTAACTCAGCTGCATTTGTTAAAGACGCGGAAAATGATGCCATTGTGAAAATGGAAAATCATGAAAAATATTAGCAAGAAGCAGTTAAAGGAAGAAAGGACTGGACACTAGAAACTGTACCACAGAAATACTGCAACAAAATTCAAAGCCACCCTGAAGGTGGGAAAAGCTTATTTATTCATGTTGCACACGAAGGATAAACAAACTCTAGGATTCACCCTGGGATATAGGTTTGTACAAAGGAAGACGATCCATATGTCAACACACTAGAAACAATAGTTGCTGTAGTCCTGTTTGACTTGAAATAAGACACAGAGGGAGAAGAAGATCAATGACAGAATTAATAGAAGGACAAGAAGGGCCTTCCTCAGTACATCAGCAGAAAAACTCTACTGAATGGAAAGGCAGATAATAGCTCCAGTGAAAAAAGCAAGGATCAAACCATTGTTCTTCACAGAAGGTCTTATCATCTGCTGGCTCACACTGTTATAAAGGAATAAAGCATGCGTTTAAACAATTAATTATCCTTTTTATGAGGAAAAATATGTGCACTATGAGTAATATATGCCATGAAAGCAATAGCAGGAAAGCAATTAAGTCACTAGAGGTCATAACCTTCACAGCATTTGCAGGCATTTTGTCCTGCACTTCACCACTCATTGCTCAAAAAAACCAAACCAAAACAAACCAAAAAACAAAAAACAAACCCACAACAAAGAGCATTAGATTATTTCTTGCCACTCATTAAGAGTTAGCTAGCTTTGATAAAGGATTTTGAAATCTTTCTGTTTTATCTCCACATTTGCTGAATAATGAGACTTTAATGGCTGCCAGAGAAAATATCTACTATTTCACCAGTTGTGCAGCCTACTGAGAAATGAGGCAGAAAAACCCGTAGGGCTCTGTTCTAGAAAAATTCCACTGCAAACCTACATGCAAATCAGATGGCACAGTGAATTTGTTAACTCACTGATTACCTTTAGTTCTCGTAAAATGTTCTTCCTTGTACCTGAGGCCCATCTGAAAAATGACTAGGTTTCACATAACGAAAGGTTGTTATAAGAAATAAATCTGTTTGACACATTCCAAAGAAAACCAATTTTGTTTCTATACAAAGATGAGAAACAAATGGAAGCTATAAATATAAAGCTTTTCATTTCAGGCACAAATGTGCACTGAAATAAGCTACAACATATTTTGTCGAGATACTGAAGCTACATCAGGAAATGTCTGGATGTCTCTGCAATATTGAGCGAGGTCTGTAGCTAGACTGATTATTTGATTAACTGCATCACTACTTTCCAACTGGCTGAGCTGAAGTATCATTTTCATTTCAGAAGTGTTGCTTGCTTGGCTATGATACAACAGTGATGTTGATACTTAATTTCTTGGATATTTTGTTTCTGAATTGGCATAGTAAAGACACTTACAAAGGAACTTGTCCCTTTTTAAGGTAACAGAAATATTTGCAACTAATTGGATTAAAAATGCAACATTATCAAGTTTTGGTTTTGAAATTTGAGATGGGCATAATTCTTATGGAAAGAGACTGAGAATAAGAAAATATTCAAAAGCCCACGTGTGTCTGAAAGTGCAAAATCTTGCCTTGCAAAATTTGTTTCTATCTATGTATCTTCTTGAACAGAGGGAAGCCAGTGTTTCAACTACTGGGTGCCTTTGAAATGATCCTACTGTATCACCTACAGTTTTTCGTCAATTCTTTGCATATTTGTGGCTATTTTTCCAGGTATGCTGGTACATACATAAAAAAAAAAAACAAACAAACAAACATAAATCACAGTAACTATGTAAAAGTTACATCTCAACAAGGAGAGCTCACTTTACAAAAATCCCTCTGTTCAGGAAGTATCCTTAAAGTGAGAACGTCTTGCAGCTTTGCATTCCTGGGTAATGTCGCTCTTTGCCAAGCCAAATTTATTTCAAAATTATTTTAAGCTTTCATCTTTTCTAAGCCATGCCAGTCTGTATTGGCTGGGATGGAAAAATTTAAAACGAACTTGGAAAAGCGTTACACAGTTTGGGCAAAGTTGGAAATATAGTATATGATCTGTTATTACAAAATGTTACTCTTGTCCATGCTACAATAAATCTTCTAGCTGATAGAACGTACCTTTCTCTGACATCAGACATCTACTGTTCAGTAAATATTTTATATTCCCATTACAAATCGACACGTTTGTTTTACTGGTACAGGAATGTAAGCTTTTCCACAGTCTTTTAACAGTATAAGCATGTTTAGAAAAATAACACTCAAGGATTAGAACAAACTTAGCATATTCTACCTAGGTATCCCTCACATCCTAAAAATGCTTTGGATCATCTCTTTAACTATAAAATTAATGTTATGTTCTCTATCTGTGAACTGAAAATATATTACTAGAAATACATTTCACATGCATTTTGTGCTTAAATACTCTTGAAATTCTACCCACAGCTGCTAAAGTGCTTTGGAATTCAATATAAAATTTATGGGTGTCTAAATAAATGAATCAAGAAGAGCTGACACTCTACATCCAATTGCTTTCTCACGGGCCTGTGTCTGAACAACTGATTCAGTACTTGCCCGGACAGAACTGCCACTGAAGCCAACTATGAAACACTCATCTTCATTTTAGTTAAATTACATTTATAATTGTGCATTCTCACTGATTTCAGTGGCAGGTCTGCCTGAGGACTGCGAGTATTCAGTCATGCTTTCAAGATTTATCCAATAAATTGTATATAATTTGCTTATCAGACACAGAAGTATTTTCACTCTCCTTGAAAATAAGGAAAAAGGAAATAAAACACAACCTATTGACCACGTAAGCATTTTTATGCTACAGGAAGTGTAGCGTCTTTCTCACACCAATTCAGTAATGCAATGGCTGTATAATTACAGCCAGAAGTGTAATACGGAGGATTTTCAAAAGACCTATTTTACTGTCTTATGTGTCAGCCACAGGCATCTTTGCTCTGGTTTTGATTCTGAATTTCTGAACAAGCATTTGGACATTATTTTCTAAATGCTGCTTACACATTACAAAAATGAAGATAAATATAAGTAAAAATAATGTTTACAAAAAAAAAAAAAATCTAGATGTGTGAAAATTGCTACTAGAGTACACTTAGAAATATTTTCCTTCAGCTATTTAAGAACAGTTAGTGAGAAATACAGAAAAAAGCCACTGATGAGACTGTTCCCTCACTTATGTTTATGTACATGTTTTCCAGAAAACAAAAATGGTTCTGAAATAGAACATTTATCTGGTTTAGATGCTAAACCAAAATATCCTGAAGTGACAGCCTTGAGTCCAACATATTAGTTTATATTTGGAAACTAAAGTCACTGAAAGACCTTTCATTCTCAGATTTTAGAGACAACAAAACCTCCTACTCTGGCAAACCAGACCCAGATAAAATCCACTCCTAACTGCATGAGTAATCACCAGCATTCTACTATTTATTCCCTGATTACATGAAGGAGCTCCGTGTCTGGCATCAGAAGCATGGCCTTAATTCTTCAGCAATATATTTCTTTAATAAGGAAATATTAAGTACAAATAAAGCTACTCCCTCCCAGGTGTGTTTAAAAAAAAAAAAAAAAAAAAAAAAAAAATCACAACCAGGAGCTGTCTTTATTTGGAGTTTTCCTTCCTAACAAATTTAAAGGCCTAATTTCAGTCCATCTCTGATTAAGAGAACTTCCCCTGATTTGAATTCCTTCATCATCCAAGAACAAACCTTGTGCTTGGTTCAAAAATGAAATGTTTCCTAAGCAAACAGTTGTCATTTACCAACAGAACAACCCCATCTTGAGGAAACCGAAATGGATGTATCATTTCTTTCTTTGGGAAATTTTACAAAATCCCAATCTATAACTCTCATCTTTACAGATACCTCAGGAACATTGTTCTTCCTAGCAGAACACAGCAAAGGAGATGAGTGACATTGGTGTTTCAGTCCTACACCTGCTTTTTACTAACTGCTACTTTTTAATCTCACTTTTCTCCTTCTTCCACTTTCTCACCTGACGACTCAAGATGTCTTGTAATATGTTGCAAAAACAACCACTACAAAGAATGATGTCACACAAAATAGTTGAGGTCATTGTGCCATCTCTATGGCATTATGTTCTCTGTGGAAATATACAAATTTGTACTATCATAAGCTAGTAAGTTGTGACATTCTATATTCATTTATCATTGCATTACCATTCAAAATAATCTTTGGATATTCATCAGGCATCATTAACAGAACAAACAAGAAAAACAGATGTCTCATGTAAGAAGAAAAGAGCTGCTGAGGGATTCAACGTATGTAAGTGAATTCCTTAAGTGACTGTAGATATATTACTAAAAAAACAGTAGCCGAGAGGCTGTGCCTCAAAGTTCAGCTACATTAGCAGAATCAGTCTCATTTAGCCTAATGTCTGTCTTTTTCTCTACCCAAAGTAAGGAAAACATGTATGATTTTAAGAATGCCAATCAACAAACTGTTCAACAAAATTCCAATTTTTATAACTGGAAGAAGTAATAACAGTACATTGCATTATTGATAAAGGACACGTGAATGTTCTAGTACACATCCAAGTACTCCAAAAAAGTCTTATTTAATCTTACAATGTATTTTTTAATGCAGAACTTCTGCTTTTACATTATGGCAGGAGAAAAGGCTTACAGTTTCCACAAAGCGATCTCCAGCTTACGCGTCCTGATTGATATAATGGCTGAAGAAAGAAAAAATTGACTTCTTTCAATTTGAACAGGCATTGCAACAACTCATCAGTTGTGTCAGACACAGAGCTTATTTTTTCTGTTAATGGCACCTGTAGTCATTTTCAGTTGAGGTGGCGATTTAGATCTGGGTGAGTTAACATTATGACAACATTATGGCTGAGTGAAGAAAGACCTTGAGTCCTCCAGGAGCTCTCAGGAGTTAATCAACATCAAAGTGCAGAATGACTACTTAAAGCACAGAGAAGCACACAGAAAAGTTAAGAATTTGAGCATTGGCAGGAAGAATTTTAAAATATGCAACTCAAGCAACATGACTAAGGGGGTGTCCTGATGGTGGACTTGTAAAATATGAACTAAAGCCTCCCTTGGGACATTACACCTCATTTGCAGCTGATGAATAAACAGCACTGGTAATTGGGACACTGGGGAAATCCAATCCATTGTAATATGCCTGAGTAAATGTGATTTAATATGTTGCACTCTACTACTAGGAATAAAAGGGAAAAAAATCAGTTTTATTGTCAAAGCTCCCATAGAGAAGCCCTCAATGAATTATAAACCTTAGACAAGCCCTCAAGGTCAACTGTTTTAATAAAGCTTGGAGCTGCCAGTCCTATCTAATATAAGCCAACTTATTACTATATGTCTACAAGACAAAGTAGCACTTCTGTTGATCAACAGATCTAGGCTGTTTCCAAAACTTAAGCTAACTCACCGGGCAACTCCAGCAGGCTGAAATAACTAGGGTAATTCCTAAGAGCCCCAGCTGTATCAAACAGCAGCATTCCAGTTACACGACATCACTGCTGTCCTCACCATACACTGCACATCAGCACAGGACTGCTCATGCTTTGTCACAGCACCACAAACTTGACACTGAGCTGCTCTGAGATGCATTTACAGAACAAAGCTATAGTGAGAGAAGCCAGAATTTGAAACAGGTCCAGAATTCAGCCTGGTTGCATGCCTAATACTGCAGATATACAAGCTGAACAAAAAGGATTTTTCAAAGACCATCCAAAGGAATCAATTGTAACACAACCCAGGTAGCAGAGCCTGAAGATCTTTTGAATGAGAACTGAACTTGAAATGTGCATCTATATCATTTCAAAAACAGCTCTCACTGATGCATGGGAAAGAGATTATATCCAGAATGGCTGAAAGACAGAAAAAGGTCTTATTTTTCTATCCTGGTTTTGACTTTTGAGAAGGTTAAAACAGTTGTATTTATTTTCCGAGTTTTGTATCAAAGCAAAATGCAGAGGAAGTAATAATGCATCATCTGTCTGCTTCACTTTGAAAAATTTGTTTTGATTTAGAAGTATGATCAAAGACTTTGTATTTGTTTGATAAGTAAATAGTGACATTTCAGTCCATTTATTACCATATATATTCCTGACGGACGTTTCACTGTAAGCATATCTGCTCACAGCAGATGATGCTACGCTGGGATCATGGACCCCAGCTCCTGCTACATCCTCAGAGCCACATTTAAAATGTACTCAGCATATTCTAAACTCTGCTACGTATTTGTTGCTGCCTGTGCCCTTTTCTAAAGCTGTGCATTCTGGAAATACATATACATGCATATATAAATTTCATGTGTCTGTGTACAACACAGTAATACAATAAATATCTTTCAGTCTAAAGGACTTCACTAATCACTTAATGCGGTCTTCCTCATACATGCACACTTCTGTGTGAAGCCATCCTGAAATCCTGGGGTTCCACAGGGAAGAAAGGTAATCTTTGCCCAACATGAAAGAGCAGCCCCCAGTCCTATTAATGCTGCTGCCTTGTAACTATACTTCAAAGCACCAACAAAAACGTTGGCAATGTCACAAGCAGTGCAGTCCAAACCATAAACATACACATTTACCTGAGGATGCAGTAAACTCAGCATCAGTGTACTACAGCTTTGTCATTACATGGTTGCTGATGATCAATTTACAAAAGTTATTTAAATCATGTTGTGTTGTTAAGAGCAGCAGAGACCACCACTCTCATACAAATGGGCATCATACTCAGACCAGGTTCCAAAGTACACCCAGCTGAGGCAAGTTCTATCTGCAGGAACCCACATCCTCCTCAGAACCCCTCAAAACACCTTAAAAATTAATTTAACTGCTGTAGCTCTACCACCAGCCACACTTCCCACATTGAAAGGAACAGCTGATAGATTCATCACACAAACTGAGCTAATAGTGAAGTTATTTTTCTGGATCTACTACTTCTGAAAAATAGCATGACATCCAAAACAGTTGTGTCTGACCCACAAAAGATGTGGCTTTGCAGCAAACTTGACATTTCAGCTCAACATATAGCAACTGTTCTGTCTAGAGAGCTCCAGGGCAGACATTGACATGTCACTCAAAATGACAGCACATCAGAAAAGCTGTGAGTCATGCCTGTTGTGTCCTTTTATTAGCAGACATACAAAACATAATAGTAAACTGAGCTTGTCAATGCACTATGCTACTCCCTACCCATTCTTCATAAATACCAGTGCAAGTGCAACACGTAACAAAGGAACACAAACTTAAAACTCTCTTCCCTTTTTAGTTTCTCATCCTGTTCTTCCATACTCAAGGAAAGGACACCAAGAATGATTTTTTTTTTTTTTTTTTTTTTTTCTTTTTTTTTTCTTTTTTTTTAGGAATACTTCTCTGGAACCTAACAACCCTTACAGTGGTTAACCAACAGTTTCAGCAGTGATGGGATATAGTTCCTTCAAGCATTCTGCCCTTCCCCAGGCTGGAAGACAGCATTACACTGAACGGCCACTATGATTTATTTTGAATGTAGAAACACTTGCAGTTGTATAATCCAACACATGGCAATCTGTTTGATTTTTGTCAAGTAATTAATATCATTTAACAACATAATGTCAAAACTGGGAAAATACTGCAATATCAGGAACAGGTTTCCCTTATTGTTGGCTAGATTATTTTAACTCCTCTCAAAAAGTGAACACAAAGATATGAAAGACTTTATATACATTCCACAGAGAAGAAAATTAAGTCAGGGACAGACCTTGCAGTCTGGCCTAAGAGACACGTAAGACAGTGCTAGACTTACAGAAAATATTTGGAAAGGAAGACAAGGGGGTTGGTAACAAGGATGCAAATTGTGCTACTTGACACAAGTAGGGCAGCACAGTGCACAGCTATGTGCTCACAGCATATATTGCAACATGTTAATTCCTCTGAAGTTTTAATGGAAATCTTCCTAAATAGTTGCCTGAGATTTTACAGCTTACACCTGGAATAGTAAACTGTTCTAACTGAAGCTATTTATAGTGGTACAGACAGTAAAATATTTAACAAATATTTTAAATCACTTCCCATTCGATAATGCACATTTTATTTAAAGCAGACAGTAGCTTGCTACTGCTTTACAGTAACTTGGCTTGTTTCCTTGGACATATTATTGGATTCATGTTAACTCACTCAAATCTAAAGTGTGATTTTCTAGGTGAATCATCCCAAAATTTGGCACCCATCAGCACTGCTAAGGACCCAAAGACGGTTTTGCTGGTATGGACAAAACAAGGAAACAAAGCCATGTTATGGAAATTTGGGTGTTTTTCCCCCCATTTCTTTAGTTTTGATAGAGAACTATTTCTGCCAATTATTCTATAGAATCTGAGTCACATTCAGCTCTGTCAAAGAAAAATGGATAAGTGGCTATCAAAGCAGCAGCAAGCCTATCACACACAACCAGCTGATCAGACCAACAGTTGGTTAACCCACATTAGGTGTTCTCTCCTGGATGACTAGTGCAATATTTCAGACTCTCAGCCAGTTCAGGAAATTCTCTTATTTCACCTGGTAACACAACACTGACAGAGCTGAAAGTGGCTCAAACAACTGCACTGCAATTAGTGTTACTGATCTTCCTCAGATTACTGACATGAGGGGAAAAAAAAAAAAAAAGATGTTAAAACACTAACGAGCTGTGGAAATCAGGAAATAGCTGTGTCATGAGGCTTCACTACCTTTCTGTGGGTGTGCTTCTTACAGGAGCAGTATTATTTTATTCAGAAGGGAAAAATTTTTTAGAGAAATTTCTTGTGCCTCAGCTAAATACACACATCTCAGACTTGACACCCACCCACATCCATTACTACTGCCACATGAATAACAGTTTATATGAGTAAATTTGCTAAGAGAACATTAACTCACCAATGTCAGCATTCAGATGGGAGGGGGGGGAAAAAGCCTTCATAACATCAAAACTAATCAATTCCATACAAGGAAATATAACAAACAGTTTGGAAAAGACAAGATATGGATCAGCATCATGCAATAAGATTCTTTCATATACACATCTACAAAAGGAGAAAAAGAATGGATAGAACAAAAAGCTTTAATTGACCTGATTTGTCAGAGATGTTGGTTGTGACTGGCGTGGAGCAGCTTGGGTTAGCCTTTGCGCTGTCCTTGGAAGACCCAACTTTTGGTTTATTTTTCGTTGCCTCTAGTGCTTTCACCTTCTTGGCATGCTTACTTCCTTTGTAGTGGGCCTCGGCCTGGCTCTACAAAGGAGAACAAATCAGGCTCACTTTTATCTGTACTTTTGTATAACACAATGGATGATAAGGCAGAAAAGTGACACTTTCAATAGTAGGCACCATACTGTTCCAGCTGAAAAATTATAGTAGCTTTATAGTAACAGTTCTCCTATATGTAATTTCTCATATGTTCATACAACAGGATTTTAATGAACAGCACATGCTTTTGTGAACTTGGAAAAAAAGGCATCAGGATTAGATACAGCTCTGCTATTTCTAATCTAATTCTTTGCTTCCATGCTGCTTAAAGATTTAAAGAGCTATACAAATGTAAACATGTCCAGTTGAGGAAGATGCTATTCAATTTTTATGAACTGTTCCCTAGTCTTTATTGCTCGTAGTTAGAAACATGTATCACCCTGTAACATGATTAAAAAATCCATTTCTTTCTGTTTGATCTAGCAAAGAAGTCCCAAGTATTTCCATTGTTACACTAACACCAATTGAAACAAGCATTAACAGCATTATAAATTCACTATTAGATCAAGCAGAAAGGGATAAAAACAAGAAACACCATACCTATAAGCTTCAATAGCTTCAAACACAAGAATTGAAAATATTTATCAGTCTTGCTTGTTCTATAAATTGCCTCATGCATATGTGTGTGTGTATATATATATATTTTTTTTCTTCCACACCCCCCCAAGACTAAGCAAAGGGGAACACAATGGACAGGAGAAGCTCTTTTTCCTTCTTTTCTTTTCCTGCATTGAAGCACTGAATGTATGTACTCTTCTTGGTCTGCCCAGATAGAACCACAGAAATAGATACCAAGATGCAATGTTTACCTCATCTTTGTCCTAAAACTATCTACAGAGACTAGCTTAGTATTTTTGAAATTGCACCACTAAAGACACATAAACAAATGCTTGTTCACTGATTTCAAGACCCCATTATTCTTCCTGACAGTCTATAACTACCTTGACAAGTCAGGCCACTTCATTAGCTGCAAAGTCTAGACATTACAAACTTAATCCAACCCAAGTGTCTGGACATTTCCACTAATGTCCTTCAATGCATTTCTGGACACAGTTTCATACAAAACACAATCTATTTTCATAACATTTTCCATCATACTATTCAGCATTGCATTTTTCCCATTTTCAAACATTATGTTTTTTCTTAATGATTTGAGAGGTAGTACTAGGTGCCTCTATTGAAGGTTACATATTAACTATACAAGTTAATATTGTAGTACATTTCAAAGTAAAATGCTTGGAGAAAGCATGCTTCATGTAGCAAGATGACCACACCTTGGCACCTGGCATATAACAACATCAGTGCAAGGAAACTTTTGCTAGATCATGCAAAAAACACTTTTTATGTTATTTAGCTCATTGTGTTAAATGAAATAAATTACATGCTTTAAAAAAGCAATTATGGGATCCAAACATCTCAGATGTTAGAAAGAGTGCTGCCATAACGAGGAAATTGTCATAAGATCAGTAGAAATAGGCATTGCAGTACAATCACCGCGGGACAGCACGTAATAAACATTTTACTGTATGGAAGAGCATAAGTGAGCAGTAGAAACAGCTGGACTAGACAACAGAATAGACAGTTTGGTGGAACCTTCACAAAAACTATATGTACCTTAAAACTGGTGGAGAACTGCAGTTAAAACAGAGGATGAAGTTCTTACACACTGAAGCTTTGTGATTATACACCTTGTGAAACAGTGCTTTCTACCTCAAAAGGACAGCGTGTATAGTGACATGTTGTGACTATATATTTTTAAAACAGATTGCAGTAAGCAAGCATTCAGTAAGAAAAGCTCCTAGATAAACTTCACTTTGAATTTGTTTGAAATTGAGACTATTTTCAATCTTCATTATAAAAACAGTAGAGACTCTATTCATCACTTGCTATTAAGTTATATGATGTTTTCAAAATCTTTGGAATTTAAGACATGATACAAACGCAATTTAAGGATTATAAAGAAAAGCTACACAGCTAAACCACTACTACTACATGCACTACTTAAAGGGACACTTGTCAACTTCTGGGTTGGAGCTCCTCAGCTCTGAGCAAGTAGAGGAGTGCAGATTGTTTGCACCCTGTTAGTGCGAAGCATCTTAAGTAAGAACAGGAGCAAAGTGCCATCTCCCTGCCTCTCTCCACTTTTGCCAAGCTTTGTCCATTTCTCTGCACTTTGCTGTTGCTACATGATGAGCTAGAAGGAGCATCAAGCATAAAAAAAAAGTTAAATCAACTATTCACAGGCTTGTACATATGTACAGAAGTCAAAGCTCAAAATTAAGGGGTGTGTATACCCTTTCCATTATGATACTTTCAATTTCCAATAAAAGCAAGGACAAAGGTATCCACTGGAGCACTCTAAAGTTGATGACAAGTTGATGATGTCCCTTTAAATAACTGAACTTTGCTCCATGTGCACTGTGCTGTTGGTAGGACCATGTACTGTCTGGGGCCAAAGCTACGACACAGGAGACATAGGTGCACTCAAGAGAAAGGCTTAGTCAGTCAAATCCTTGATAATAAGCCTTTCTACTGATATTTGCAATAATAGTGTCAGCAATATCAGTCAGAACCTACGATAGTCTTTGATTCCCTTCATTCAATCCTCACATAGTGTACATGAGACCTGTTGAAAACAAACAAGCCCAAGCAGAATTAAAATTAAGACTTCCATAAACACAAAACAAAGCCCCCTGGATTGTGCCACATGGCCTCACCTTTTATTTAAATTGCATAATTACTATCTTTGCACTAACAAATCCACGGTTGTACATTATATGGCCCAAAAGTGCTGTGGTGACCACTTAAGCATAGTGTCCAAAAACGTCAGTCTTCCTCAGGCTGCTCGAACCAGCCTTTCTTTTTTGAGTGGTGGGCAGAAAAACTACATTTTGTAAAATTTTTCAAGCATATTCTATTAATTTTTACACTGAATTTGTCTAGCCTCAGCTTCTAGCCCCTGGCTTTCATTAAACCTTTGGTTCTCAGGCTCTTTCAACACATGTTCTGTGCATGACAATATAAAAACTCTTTTCAAACATAAAGTCAGAGGAGCATCCCTCGGGAGCTGAAGTAATGTTTTCAAAGGTATCTGCAAATCGGAGCTTGCTTATTACCCACTATGAAATAAATCATTTGATTCCATTGCTTTTGGTAACGAAAATGTGGAAACAACATGGAATAGAATTTCCTCTGATTCTTACAAAAAATGATTACTTTCTATAATTTCCTGGAATAATGGTAAATGAAAGAAAAGGGCATCCATGGCAATCTGAAATTAGAAAGCGTGTTATGATTATTCCCGGTACCAATTATTCTGATTATTAATGTCCCGGGCATAACTAACCCTACTTTTATAAGATATTTGCACCACATTATATGCAAGCCTATTTTCTCCAACTCCCATTAAAAACCTGTTTCTGGCACAATACAGCAATACATTACAAGTTATGGGCTTCTGTAATATGTGTGACTGAAATATTAAACATATCTTTGGAAAAAGCCACAACACGATTTCTTTCATTTTTTTCAGCTTAAAAAAGAAACGGAATGTTCATTTCCATTTGCTCTGACAATCCAGAAGTTATGCACGCAGAAGGTTTAAAAGACACGTTACATAAAAGGGAACTTACCAGTTTTAACATAAACTCCAGTAAAATAACAAATAAAATTAAAAATGAGAAAAGAAAACAAGAGCTCTAAAAGCCAAAATAAATAACCTTAAGTGATGTCACAATACTCAGACTCATGATGCCTTTTAGTTGCACAGTGGTTTATTCCAGTGTATATTTACAGTAGAATAGACCAAAGAAGTGAAATAATTTTGTTGATGTCATTGTGTCGCAATTCAATAGTACTGTCATAATTAATGCTTTATTTCAAACAAATTGTTACATTTATTTCTTATATTCTAAAAACTAAACATCTCATAAACTAAAATTTTAAACTCTCATTACTATGATTGTTGTTTAACCAAACGCTTTCCAAGTTGCTGAGAAGCTAGCTGTGGTATCCCTGTTCATTGTAGGGCAGTTGGCTTACATAAACTTCAGAGGTTCCTTTCAACTCTAAGGAAACTATGATTCTGGGATATTATGACATTTTTAGCAAACTTAGAATGCTGTAAGATTAATGACTTGGTTGAAGCCTTTCCTCTCTTAAACACATTTTCCATTGAGACACACAATGTTAGATTTTATTAAAAAACTAAAATTTGTTGTGAATTTCTGCTTTTGATTATCAACTAAGTCTTAAAGCTAAGCATCAGCATGTTTGTCTGTAAGTCTATGTGCAATACAAAGCCATAATGCACTGCCTTATATATGAGATTCCATCTAACAAAACATCAGCAATGCAAATCTTCATCTTTACATGTAAGCATGCTTTCTTGGAACGTGTGAATATGATTACCATATAATGCCATCAGTAGCTTTGCTAAAAGTTACATATATATATGTTTACAGATATATACAGAGAGAAAGCAAACTAGGAAACATGCAGATCATACAGTCATTGATTGCCATATTATCTTCAAGAAACCTTTAAAATTCAGTTACAGCTACAGTACAAAAAAATGACAGAAATTGCCCCTGTCAGGAGCAGGGAGTGACAGAATATTTGAAATCAGCACTATTCATTTTGACAGTTCATAACTGACTCAGTTTGAGAATCTATCTGGGGTACGAATGGCTAATTAACTGAATTTATTACAGCGTAGAGAAGAAATATGAACCTATCAGATCTCTTCAGTGACAACATGATGCACCTGTGCTGAATAATTTTAACTGTAGTCTGATATTAAGTGTAGATGCAATTGATGTTAAGAATGGATGTAATTGAAGTAATCTGTAAAACTGAAGTAGCCATACTTTTGTTACACCAAAGCTGTGTGTTATTTTTGAAATTCAGCTCTCAGTAGCTTTGTGAAACTAAATTGCTCCAAATATTAAGGTAGATTAATATGAAATGGAAAAAATGGAAAAGTGGTGAAAATTGGTCACATCATAAGAAAGCAACTAGTCAAACTTAGCTGCTTTATTAAATAGTTGGTTTGGAACAGAACTTTCAGCATGTTACAACTCTGCACCCTGTAATCACACAGTATTTCTGTCATGATGAAGCTAACAACTTTCATCATTTTGTCAGATCTGTCTTCAAAACAGAAAATTGCCTTCACAAGATCCTGAGATTTATGCTTTTAATTACCCCTTACCTGCTCTGCTATGCTCCAAACCCTCAGCATCAGCTCCAATAGTTTTATTTATAAGAAAAAACGTAGAACATTTGCCAAAAGCTGGTGACAGTTCTGTAAATTTTTATTTGATGCTATTGATTATTTTGCATGTTAGCTTTTTGACATTCATTCAAATTTGCAAAGATAAGATTTGGCAACACTAGCCTCAACTTTATAAAGTTGCCTTCTGGCTTTTTCTAAAAAGATGATCACTATTATTGCATCATTTTTATTAGCTAAATATATGCAATAATAAGTTGACTGTCAGCATCTTTTAATACCCAACTGTTGCATCTTCCTGCAAAGCATTTTGACTTCATTTCTGAGTCTTTGCATACCATGTCAAAAGGCAGCGCCAACTTAGAGCCATCAATTGCAGAGCGCAATAAGCTGCGCAGACACACACTTATGTCAATGAAAAGATACTGTATCAACAAGATGGTACCCACTGGCTTCCTACAGATAAGGACAGTGGACACTGAGGGAAGTGGATATTTCATTTAGAAGCAATCAACAGATTACTTTAAAAAAAAAAAAAAAAAACAACAAAAATAACAAACACCAGCAAACAAACAAATCACACAGACTGCTGGTGTAACATATTTGAGTTTGGAGTACAGTTGGAGAGGAAAGTGACTAGATCAACACCAACAATAATAGCTAGTGCCCAAGCTCCAAAAAACGTGGACTACTGAAACAAACAATGGAGGAGAATAGCAGAAAGAATTTTATTGATTTTGTAAGTATGGAGAAAAAGTTTTGCCAAAGCCTAACAGGTATCCTTGCAACTTGACTGATGCTTCTCTTGCAGGTGACAGTGCCAGTTGCTGGAGCAGAGAAGAACAGACAGCTCAGCACAGCCTGGCCTAAGTTCCACAGCTGCTGGAGTGACTCAGTGCCACATAACAGCTGTGGGAGATGTGCCAAAGAGAAGTAGAAGAGCAAGCCAAGAGTAAGCAGAGAAGAAATCTCTGGGAGACAGCAACAGCCATCTTCCCCACACCCCATTGCTACTTGGATCCTGTTATGAGTTCCATAAAGATAGGGCAAACCTTACTCGTTGCTTTTAGTTTCTGCTAGAATGTCTGCAACATAAATAATTAACTCAATAAATCATACCTACACAGTTAATATGAAAACCTGCTTAGCAAAGCTTATCCATAGTTCATATAGATATAACCACGGGTTTGAAAGGAGTCCCAGGATTCATAAGAAGAATAACCTATTTTTGAAAAGCTAGGCTAGATCTTTTTCAGCACATCTCATTTCCTTTTCATGGATTGCAGCTGCATCCCTTGCTCTGGTGGCCTTTATGCAAGAGCAAGGTCTGACTCACTACCACAATCTGCTCCACAAAGAGGATTCTCTCCCTTCTGCTAGTTGGTCTCTGGTGGCAGTGAATATAATGGAGATATTTCCCAATTTTTCTGAGCTGGACAAAACACCAAACCAGAGCTTGAATTCTACTGAAACACTAGAATTTACAGCCCTGGAACACATGCTGTTTCATCATCATGTAGAAATTGAACAATAAAAATGTCGTTAACAGGCATTTTGATGCAGAGATACAAACATCTATGTTTGTTCTAATATACTGGAGCAAATCCGACCACAACTATTAATGGCTAATATATATTTTTAAACAGTTTTCTATAGAAGCATGTTCCACTTCACAACAGAATAAAGTTTATACATTCTGAAACACATCTCGGTTCTTGCTACTATGATTAATCAAACTCATCAGCTACCAATCCTTGCAATGCTATCCTTCATAAATTGACATTTCCAACCTAATTCAACATTATTTGATTTCTGTTACCAGTTACCATAAAAGTTAGCTCAGAACAAGTTTCCTTGCTTTAATTTGTACTCATACTTTTGCCATTTCACTTCCCTTCACTGTTGAGAACCTTACTAACTTCCTATTTTTAAAAATATTTCTCTCTTTTAATGATATTCTGCTCCCAGACTCGACCTGGAGGAATGGAAGGAAAAAAGAAAGAGTGGAAAAACGAAACAAGAAAGCAAGGTTAATGGGTTGGAATTTCTGTGTCCAATAACAGGTGTTAAGTACAGTTGATGATGTCCACAGGTGTCCTGCCTGACCATGGACTGAGCACCCTCTGTCAGGTCCACTATTCAGGTGTGGATATCCGAGTTACCCAAATGACACAAGACACTTAGTTTTAGGCACTCTTAAGTACCAGCCAGAACACCTTAAGTAGGTCATGGGACAAGTTTTGTTGAAGCAGCCTCACTGATATCAGCTCAGTGTTAACCTTACAAATAAATTCCAAGTCCCCTGACCTCAAAATGCAGGAACTTCTCATACTGTCCTGCCAGCAAGCAAAGGGCTGAGTGGCACAAGGACTTAGGAGAGGATTGAAGCAGAACAGCTGGCCAAAACTGGGCAAAGGCCATTTCATATTATACCACGCACAAAAATCATGAAAACTGTGGAGAGTTGGTTGGGTAGGCAGCTACATCTCAAGGACTCCCTGGGCATCAGTCAGTAGGCAGTCAGCAATTGCACCGTGCATCAGTTGTTTTTTATATATATAATTATCATTACTATTAACATTCTTTTTTCCCTGCTCTCTCCCTTTTCCATCACGGTTAACAGTTTAAATCTGTCTTAGTAAACAGAACCTACAAGTTCTACTTTGTTTTTTTTCTATCCCCTCCCCCACTTCACTCAGGGGTTGGGGCTGAGTGAATGACTGTGCTGAGCCATCTGCTAAGTTAAACCACAATGAGCTTCCAAGCTGTGGTCAATGAATTCATGGAAGGGATGGCATCA
This sequence comes from Lagopus leucura, assembly GCF_019238085.1. Taxonomy (NCBI): domain Eukaryota; kingdom Metazoa; phylum Chordata; class Aves; order Galliformes; family Phasianidae; genus Lagopus; species Lagopus leucura. Next base: position 7,098,090 of record NW_024962267.1, read on the forward strand.
CATTGAATGCCTCTTTCAACAAGAGGAGGCTTCAGCTCCTTTGTAGAAGGTTACTATTCCTGATCCAACAGGACATCTGAAGACATTCCAAAACTGTATTTTCCTGGGAAAAAGAAGGTTTTTATTTCAAATTCTTATTTCAGAATGGAATTCAGAATTGCTTTCCACAATAACAGTTTTATACATTCCACAGTTGAAGTTTGTCAGTTTGCTGTCCCTCTCAAGTAATTTTTCTCCCTCAAAGTATCTCCAAACCAATTCTGTTTTTAAAAATACTAAATCAAAATTATTCAAAGCAAAATGCTTGATTTTAGTAACATGCTATTCCACGACACTTTAATTTACTTGTTTTTACCTTTCTGAAAACTCAAAACAAAACCAAATGCATTAGGCTACAGTCCTCAATTAAAGTAGCTCAAAATACTTCTTGAAATGTTCCTATATATCAATATACAGAAATTTTGATGGGCTTCTGTATTTCACCCTTGTCAATTTCCTTTGAAATATATTAGTGTAAATCTGGACTACCAGAAACAGTAGGTCCACTATGCCACATGACGGTCCCAAGAGTGCTGTGATATGGTTTAACTGCCAGATTTTACCAAAGTACTTCTACATACTTCTATCTCATGTGACAAATACTTGGGTATCCCTCTACAAAAATTGTAGCTGAAAATAACTTGTTTGGTTTTATGAAATAATAATACAGAGTGCTTGAATGTATGCAAACAGAAACTCAGGTATGTAAATTTGATCTCCCTTAAATGAGAAAGACATTCCTAAAGGTAAGATGTTCCTTAACTCAATTGTCTGCCCACTGGCAACGTTAACAGTATTAATTTCTAAAGGTGCTAATCATGAACATTTCCCAAATGCACAAGTGAATTTGCATAAATGTTGTAGAAGTAAAGCATGCAGCCTCTGCCTTTTAATGGGGTACAGCAGAGACAATGGAAAAAAGAACAAGGGGGACACTGAGTCACACTGACACTTATCCACAATGCATAGAACCTTCCTATAACTATATATATGCCAACTTACATTCTAGAAGAAGATTGACTACATTTTCTTTTTCATATTTTCTACACAAATACACATCAATAAAATACACATTAAAAAAGTATTTCCATAACATTAGAAGTTGTTAGTTCACATTTTCTTTATACCCTCACACAAGTAAAATAGCTTAAGTAACAAACGATCAAAGACCTAGTCTTCTTATTCTGCTTTTACTAAACCAGCCCCTACCATGTAATGTCTCCTTCTGTACCCTCTGTAAGTTTAAAAGCTGCCAGTTACTCTTTTTGTAAAACATTGAAAATAAACTCTTTGGTTTTCACCCCTTAAGGTAAACAGTTCACAGTTTGGACTCACCTCAATCATTTTTTAAGTACTTCAACTATTTACCATATGCCTTGTTTCAGCCATCTCTATTTGCATATACACAGGATTGCTTCCGAATAATTAATTCTCTTTTATGCAAAGAAACAAAGAAAAGGCTGACCATAGCCTTGCAGGGGTCTGTTTTTGCTGTTTAGGTTTTACTTCTTTGAAACACAAACAACACTTGATTAAGAACAAAAGTAATCCAATCTGATTGTGAAGAACAAAGCAGATGAGGGGCCAGTAACGCACAACTCATAACTTCTCTTCATATTATAATATGTTAGGAGAAAAGTAACTATCTTAGCAAATTTTATTTCTCAAGATAAAGGTGGCATCACCTCAAAATTAGATATATTTACTCCCAGAACGAAGACAACTTATTTTAAAATATTTTCCAACTCTGATGTTAGACTTTACCTCCTGCCAAGGAAAGCTGCAGATCCCTCCTCCGGATCTGATGGCAGAACACTCTCACTGCAGACACAGTAGCAGAAGAAATCTGAAACCTTTGCAATTAACTACGCAAACTTAACGGAAGGTTTGACAAATATAAATTGACTAAGTCAGAATTATTTTGTTCTATTGATCCAGAACAGTGAGAACCAACAGTGTGAATACAAGATTACAGGCGAGGAAACCAACATTCTTCTCACAGACAAATTTCCATTGGTTTGTACATTATTCATGTAATAGACAAATCAATACTAGGATCAGGTCAGGAACTTCAAACACCATGAAAATGAAATTCATTTAATAAAATAAAACAAACAACTACTTTTTGGTTGGTTTTGTTTTATTTGCTTGCACAATTTAGGTCAAAGGAAGTTCAAAGAAACAACATGCCCATCATGTACAAGGAGCACATCAGCTCCGTGGAGACAGAGAAAGAAAAACTGAAGTGGATGAAATCTTCTATACTCTGCTATGCTCAAAGATTTGATGCAAGTAATCATATATTTTTTTGCCACCAGGAAGGATTTCAAAACATTCTTAGCAAGTTGCAGAGTAGAATTGATCCACTGAAAGATTCAGTAGATATGATGGTCAAAAAATATCTGATTGCCTTTCCCATAAAGATAAGAAATTGCATCATCCTTTCAAGGACTAACAGCTACAAGAAATCACTTGCATTTCTGCATATAAAAAAAAGGCACGAAAAACTTTGTCAAGGAATTACAAAAGAGTCTGAAGATCTGAAAAGACGCTAACATTACCAAACACTGTGACTGCAGATTTTTACAGGGGCAGGGGAGAAGTGATATTTACGAAAAACAAATTCTCACACTTCGGGGATGGGCAGAGGGTTGAAAAGATAACACGTGTAAACAAATAACTCAAGGTTAGAACACTGAACTGGAGGAAAGATTTAAAATCTCAAGCAAGCTTAACATGAGAAACTGAATAATCTACTGAAAGACTGGACAGCTTTGAATAGAACAGTGTTTCAATTGTAAAACTTGTTCTCCAAATATTCTTGTATGTTCTGGTGATGAAATGTTTGTGAAGCTTTATTTTATATTCAATTATTTTCTAGTATTAAAATTCCACTAGAGTTTCAGTACATTTTAAAATCAAGTTTCCAGATTGTTTATGAATGTACTGTTATGGAAAAACTGCTCTAGAAAGGAACTGCTTTTTATCACTACCACTGGCATGGTCATGATGCTTCATGCATTCATAAAACCATCCATTACAAAAGAGTTATGATATCTTCTAACAGTTAGAATTGCGTGTATTAGACATGTTTAAAAAGTAAGGAGCACAGCACTGTGAATACAGCCACTCCAAAAGGGGAAACAAGACTATAATCTGACACGCTACAGTGATGCCACTGTTGGAAGCAGAATATGATACGTACTTTTTATTCTACCTTGTAAGCAAGTAAGTTCGGAAAAATTACTCAGTTGGCAGATGTACAAAATGATATAATATTTCAGCTCCTTCTTCTTCTGCCACTAAGTTGTGATTCAATCTGTCTGCCTTGAAGTACTGTTTGACCATCTGAATGTCAGTGCAAAATCCTCTAGTGACAGGACCTGCCATCAAGAGGGACTCCTTAGAAGGAGAGGGAAGAGCAGGAACAAGCTGAGCCATTCTCTCAGAGAGGAAATAAGATCCTACTCAGAAGCAAGATTCAGATCCACAGGGCCTACATATTTTAGAAACTGTACTGGTTCCTTGTTTTAATCAGTAAAAGTGAGTATTTTGATCAGGAATCAGAGCAGAAAGATTTTTTTAAGCCTAAACCTTAACCTTAAAAAGAAACATAAATGAATTAAATAAAAAAATGACTGAAATCTGTTAACTAAGTAGATATTGCCACTTCAAAGAAAGTTTAATAAGCTTGTTAGAAGATGATAGATTTTTGATTCAGAAATCAATTTGAAGGTAAGACAGCAATCCTTCAAAATCCATGCCAGGCTAGACAAGAAAGTCAAACTAGGGAAATAACATTACAAACCACTTCAAAGGGCAATGGTAGAGGCAAGAGAAAACCAGAGCAATAGATACTGACTTTATAGGCCTTTACTGAGAATGTTTAGTAGCACCAAGACCTCAACAGCCTCGAGGAGCTTCCTTCAAACTATTTCTTACAATAGCAAAATATCTAATCATGCATCACTTAAGTACTTCTTACACTTAACAGCAATAAAATGTCTGAGTCTTTAAATTTCTATTAGCCTAACAACATTTGTAAAGTCTCAGAGAACACATATGTTGTGTCAAAGTTCATAGTTTTCCAAAACAAACTTTTTTTTTTTTTTTTTTACTTGTCAATATTCTTGATTTTATTTATTTTTCACACAGCTTGGGCAAAAACTAGTTGGATATACAGTTTAGTCATATCAGCCAATGTGTTCTTTTGCACTGCTTTTTTTCTTTTTTTCCTTTTGAATTACACGTCAGAAAGCAGCTTCTTTGAACTTTATCATTCTCAAAGGACAGGTATAAGTAAATACTCAAAATGGTTGCAACTGAAAGTTACTGGAAAGCTGACTTTATTAAAAAAAAATCCAAAGGCATTATCAGAAAGAACATAAGAACAACAGGAAAAAGATGTCTTTTGAAAAAAAAAAAGTGGGTATGACATGAAGAGAACATAGTTTTTTTGTCTGCTCCCTCTTGAATTTTACTGGACTGTACGATAGGCCACCACCAGTGGATGTGATGTGGGCTATCATGGCAATCTATATCTGAAAACACAGACATGCTGCTGGAGTAGCATTTCAGTATATGGTTGATATGTTTAAGAAGTTAGCATCTAGAACTTGAGAAAAAGTGCAGCCTGCTCCTCAGGTACAAGGACAAAGGTGTATGGCAACAATCAGTGCCAGACTTCTATCTTTAAGTGGGCAAAATATCAGCCCAGAAGTTTGGGCAGAATGTATGCAGAACAATAACTGCCAACTTGGAGAAAAGAAGCTTGGATTAATTAAACCTATTTTGAATAACAAAAGAAAAAGAAAATAGCCAGTACTCACATCGGAGTTAAAGCGAAGCTGGCAGACGTTACAGGAAATGACTTGCTTCTTCTTTGGGGGAATGGACACTCCAAATGTATGGTTTATGACTGCTTTTTGCACAGGATCCATCTAGAGAACAAACAAGAATCCATTTACAACTTCTCACAGTATATAGTAAAAGAAAAAAACACACCAACATAATGCTGGAAGCCTATTCTTTAATTTTGGATATAAATAAGAAGAGATTTAACAGGTTCAGGAATAGGTAGCCTTACGAAGATCCAATGGAAAAAAAAAATGCAGCTCCATTGTTGCTGCCACTCTCAGGCTACCAAAAATTCCCTTCCCAAATCCTGCACATCCTCCATGCTTTCAAGGCTTCAATCACATCTGAATTCCAGAGACCCTCCTGAAAGCCTGCCTGTATCACCTGGTGATTCAACAGACATAATGGAAAACCACTTTAGCCCCCTAAAAAAGTCAGGGTCATTCATTTCTCTCCTCTTGGAGACGTCTTCATGAGATGAGGTCCTTTGCAGGCTCCATTAGGAATTCTGCCTGCCAGGAAAATGATCACAATTCTCCAACACTTCCATATGCAGAACTGATGGCAGACCCCATGAAAAGACAAATCCAGAGGAGTAAGCAGAGTGTGTTGGCCCCAGGAAAGGGTACCAGTCACCACAGTTCAGAAAACATTTTGATAGTGGAAAAATTGAGATAAATGAAGCACTGAATATATTAGTTGTAAATTTGCCTGAACATTTTCACAAACTGGAAATGATTCTATCTAAATATAAGGACTGCTGCTAGTAATCAGTTTAAAATATCCTCAAGGACAGAGAGCTCTGTTAACATGGGAAGATGGGAACAGCACTGGAAGTTATAACTGCTACTGCACTGAGGCCTCAATTAAGCCTAATATTCATGATGCAGTATGGATAAAAAAAATAAAATGAACTTATTAACTCAAATTTATTGACTGAAACACTGTTTCAATTCACATAAAGTATAACTGGACTGATCTAGCTGCACTGCTTAGAGCAGGAGGCTGGAGCAGGTGACTTCTGAGGTTCCCTCCAACCTCCATCATCCAACAAGCTTCTGTGCACAAACAGTCTTCTACACTTATTTAACATGTGAAATGGATTCTGAAAACAAGAGAGGGAAAATGGCAATCCACAAGAAAAGATAAATGCTCATTTCCCAACCTTGCTTTTAAACCACAAGAGATAATAGTTCAATTCGCTATAAATACGTATTTTTCTGAAGCCTGTCTTGCAGCCACAGTCATGATTTTTCCTTTACAGCATTGTCTTAAGAAAACCTGTCTGTATAATTCTGGATGATACACACCACCTATTTGATACTAAGCTCACTTACAAAAGAAAGAAAGAAAAGTTGAAGATAATGTTTTATTAAAGAATAATAATTGAAAGTTAGCTGCTGCTTCCAGAGTTTCCAAGCCTGAGGATCAAGATTGTAATTTTCCCTTGGTACAATATCATGCTTCCAGAGAAACCTGCACTGATGAGGACTTCCTGTACATGCATGGACATGTAGAATCTCACAAATTTAAGAAACTACTTTATAGCATTATATCTCTAATAATTTGTTATCTAACATTCAACCCTTACTTTTTTTTTTTTTTGACTGAAGCTAAAAAGATTTATTGCCAGATTCTTCTTAAGCCAAACACATGATTTTGTAAATGTTATTACTAACAAATTTTCTGGATATAATTTCTAATCAGCTTCTGTCATTAATTCTGGATTTCCTTGCCATCGCTATCAAGGTAAAATATTAAAAGAAGTAATTACAAATGCAAAAAGGCCATTTTGAATGAACAAACATCCATTTTGAATGATTTATAAATGAAAACATGTTGTTGCAATTAACATGATAAAGTCTAAAATAAAAACCAAAATAAATATCCTTATTCCTTGTTTCAGCTTCTTCTAGAATAAAGTAACAGTCCCACGTTTATCATAACAAAAAAATCAGTTTCTCACAAGTACCACTTATTGCATTCTCCTGCATAATATTGCACAGTTACACATGCAGATTAAAAGTTTTTCAGCATTAATTTTATTACAGATCTGCCAGTCAATATTATAAAATTAATGTATTAAAATATTGCTGTGTCATTAGAGAATAGAATTTTTTTTCTTTAAATAGAGTACATGCATTGCTTTTCAACTTAACTAGCAATTGGTAGATCAAACCAACTAGAACAAGACAGTAATGCTGAAAAGTACCTCAACCATTTGAAGTGTCTGAGATCAGTGAGAAGAAATAGCCAAAATACCCACTAGCATCTGCAGTCCCATTTAAAAGAAAATCAGCAATACTCAATGACTCCTCTGTGCGTACCAGATAACAATCCACAGCGCTAGCATTAGCTGTCATCAGTTCAAAAGCACACAAGGCAGACTATGCACAAAGTCCTAGTTTCAAACAGATGCACAGCACAAGGACAAGCTCCCAAATAGCTTGGCTCACGCTTCCTCCAGACAGTGCCACTCTGGCTCCCCTGGGAGCGGTTACTGATCCTGCCCAAACCTGAGCCCTGCACGTTGCCTGGTCACAATTAGAATTCAAGAAGCACAACATTAACAATTAATAGCTTTTAAATATATCTGAAACTAGGGTGGATTACAGGATGCTGGAAAAATTAAAAAGTATCTATGTTAGATGATTAACGCTGCAGGGTAAGCTGATCTCAGATCTCTAAACAAAATTATCCTCTTCACTGCAGGGAGAGAGGGAGCAAATTATTTATTGAGGTATATATTAGGAAATGACGCAGCACACTTGGCGCAGTTGGGAGCACCAGTATTTAAAAAGCAATTCTGTAAAATGGGTTTATTCTAGAAATAATAACTGCAACTAAACAGCCAACACAAATAATAAAATTTTGCACTATGCTATTTCTGTTACGGTGTAATAAACAATCAATAAATAAATGGTTCTAGTAGCCATAACCAAGTTTAACAACTTTTTAGTCTTGTTTTCCTACTACAGTTCATTTAACAAAAAGTTAAATTTAAGACATCTTTCCAACAAATTAGATATCTTACTATTTTGCAATGAGTCTCCTTATAAAGCCACCTGAACCACTATAGTGAACAAAGATTAACAGAATCTGGACAGGTTTCAGCAGTAATCTCCTCTTTCTTCTTCTGTTTTCCAATTTCACAACACGCAAATGTGAGAGATGTCTACATCCAATGAGGCTGGTGGTAGTGACTTTCAGGGCACTTCAGAAAAGCTGGTGCAGTAACACACAATCCAAAATGATAGACACACTAAACTCCACTGCACTTCCCCCTAGCCTACCCTCTTCTCCTCCAAACAGCCATATTTAGTTAGCAAGAGAACAAGAACATGAACATACGTGCCTTTCCCGCACCTGTTTTCATGCAATTCATACATTTTCTTTCCAACATAAGTTTTGCAGAACCAGGAATGCTTTGCCATGTATTTGGCAAATCCCAATGACCTTCTCTTCCATATGCTTTCACTGTCATCTCCTGAATATCAGGAAAAACTCTACGCTTTGCACTGAGCTCCATTTCCTACAACCTGCTGTGCCAAGGAACAGTTATTCTTCATTAAGCCTAGTTCCATGCAACTCAATTTTCTATGACCTGTACCACATATCAAGTTAACTGTGCATTACTTGATCATTCTACACATGGAAGCTGTCCCATACTTTGGAATATCTTTGCTGTACTTCTTAATTCTACTGTATTAGTACAGATTCCATGAAGCATTTTGAAGAGATGGATAAGAACCACGTACCATATTCAGGGTGGATCAGTAATGAACTCTGAGATGAGTTTTTCATGGAATTACCTATCACAATCACACTTTCAAGTCTTAATGAGAAAAAAAAACAAAAAACCAACAGACAAGCTAGGTATTATTTCTAGGCCTTTTTTTTTTTAAAAAAAAAAAAAAAGTTCACATTACTTTGCAAGAAAAGATGGTTTTTATGGTATTGCAAACCCTGAATATTTTCATTAATTTTTATTCAAGTGCAATCTCCAGTTTAAAAGATTGAATAAATGCCAATTTATCTGAGCTGAAGCTTTTGGTGCTTGCCCAGTATCCAGGAGGTTACAGGCAGCCTAATGATAAAGCAGCATGGCTAAATTGCCTTTTCTACCTCATGACTCCTATGCTTTCATTCTACTCCTGGTCCGCTTAGCCATTAATTCACACTAAACAAGCATCATACGTGCTACTGCAACCACTCCAACAAAAATCTTCATGCTACAGCTATCAATAACAGCATCATAAAAGCTATCATAACAGCAGCAATAAAGCCCCTGTTTTATGGCAGTGGAACCCTGGGATCTCCAAATCACAGTGAAGTTTAACGTTGTGACCGGGAATTTATGGCCTATGTTCAGTTACCTCTTATCTTAACAACTCTCAGGTCAAACCTAGGGTTGTGTGTTGAGAAGCATTTGTAACAGAATATCAAAGGGTGGCTGTAAGAGATTTAATGGAGTATCACTTAACCACTGGTCATTAAGAAACTTCTGTACAAACACTGAGAGCAGCCTTAAGGCATACTATGCTGTTCTGCTCTCATAAAACAAAATTTTCAACCGTATGTGGAAAAAAACCTGACATTATAATCCAGTGCTTCCCTCTGGCAATCAAGGCAAGCAAATAGTGGCGAATATAAATTACTAATGCAAGACAGCAACTAAAGTTCTGGGATTTTTCCAAACTGCTTGACAATCTACTCATGTGTGTGTCTTTCTAAAAATGATTATTATAAGCAAGCACCTAGGCAAACATCAGTAAACATTCTGCAGATTAGGCCTTCCCAATGTCCTTCTTGGTCAGAAGGCCATGTGCAGACATTCTGTGTTTGTGCTCCAGATGTCAGGAAAGCTGAGCAGCTTGCCATCATACAGAATGGTGATTCACTGAAGCTTACCATAAAATCTGCCATATACACACAGCCTTCTACCACAATGGTGCACATCATGATGATTAATGCAGTTATGGAAGTAAACAGCCATACTCAATAGAGCACATATATAAAATGCCCTCTGTAAAACCAAAAATGGTGTAGTGCAACTTTAGACATGCTTGGCAAACCCAGACTGGTAGAAGTCTGTTCTTTCCATGCTTGTGCTATTTTCATCACAACAGACAATATTTCTCATTGGGCTAATGCTCATGGCAATATACTGTTCAAGTGACCACTATGCTGTTTCACATCTCCTTGCTTTTTTGTATTACCAGGAACACTCAAGGCAGCTCTGCTGATGCATACCACTGATTCTTCTTACAGGAACCCTGCCAACTGCATTTCAGCCCTGCTCACCTAGCACAGAGTGCATCCCAGAGATGTACCTCTATACGGCAAGCATGCAAACACCACCTCACTCACTGCAATATTTGGAGAGTCAAAAAAATCAGGGAGATGTAAATGATCATAGAATCATTTGAGTTGGAAGGGATCCTTAAAGGCCATCTGGTCCCACTCCCCTGCAATGAACAGGAACACCTACAGCTAGATCGCTGCTCAGAGCCTTGCCCAGCCCGACCTAGACTCTTTGAAACCATTTCTCCTTGTCCTATCACAAAATAATAACTTAGACAGGGGAGAGCACTTTGCAGATTGTCCACAGCTGATTCAGAGACAAATGTGTAATTAGAACACATAATATTAGAATACAACATAATATTCTTTTGCTGTAATCTTGTGGTCTAAGCAAGGGTTACTTTTAACACTTTCTGTTGATTAACAAACTACAGTCTCTCTTACTGTTCTTGCACATTAGGTATTTGCATACAGTATAAAATTTGGATCTTACTCAAGTCAAACCCAAACTTACACAGGTTGGAATGAGTCCATGACTTTATCAAGAATGTCTACTCTCTCTCTCTCTTTAAAATGGAAAAAAAAAAAAAAGTTCTGAGTAGATCCCCAAGTGCAGAAATACGTAAGCGTGTACTTCCTGTATCCACTGAGACAAGTCTGACCTCAGGGACTAATCTCCCTTCCCTCCCACATGGTTTCCAAAACACAGGAACACTGTACCCTGAACACAAACCTCTCTGAATACAACTCGTCACTGTTTGTCTCTCCACATCTTGATCAATTTGGCAGCAAGCTCCAGCTTCCCCAAGGAAAACGGTGGTTGTGAGAGCTGTGACCTCTGCACACTATCACTAGTCAAAGAAATCAGCCCGAAGGCATTTTAAAGCAAAACGAAAATTCTGCTGTAATTCACTTGCTAACATGTCAGACACTGCAGATACCCATGAAGAGTTGAAATAACAGCTGGTATTTAAATTTAAAAAAAAAAAAAAAAAAAAAAGGAAAGAGAAACCTTTGGAGTTTACATTTCAACATCGTTTTTAGTACAAGACGATTAAAAGCGCACCCAGAGCTGGGAACAGCCTTTTACATCTTAAAAGAGATGAAATATTAATAAATTCACTTTCATCAATTTCCTTTTAGAGGCTACTGTTGAACTAATTTTATTTTTGAAAATTCTACATTATTTCTGCCAACAGACGTGCAGGGCTGGAACCCAGGACTTGGGACATTGATTTTCTGTCTCTTGACAGCAGCAGTTGGGTTCCTCTTCCTTATGCCCAATCCCATGGCATAACGCAGAGTCCTCTGGAGTACTACCTTCTTGTATGTTCTTCTTTAAAGTCTAGCTTACACAGGAAAATGAAAAAGGAACAACTCTTGATTCTCTCTGTGCTTGTATCTGCAATCACAAAGAATACTGAAAACACTGTCTACAGTTACTTAAAGACTTGTTTTAGCTTAGAAGAAGCCATTACATCTGATTTCTTTTTTTTTTTTTAAAAAAAAAAAAAAAAAGCATGACAATTTTATAGACTAGAGAGCTTCAGCCTTTCCTGTGATGAAGTCTGATAATTTGTGGTCAGCCAGAGCTTAAATTTTAGAGGGGGGCAGAAGGAACAAACATACCACACTTGATTAAAGAGTTTCCAACTAAGATGAATCTATAACATCACAGAGGAAATGATGATAATGATGGAGTATTCCCACAGCTAACATCCACACCTTGCTTTGCCTGTCACAAAGCACTCCATCTAGTTGTGTCTCACTCAATTAGATTAAAGGGCACCCTAATGCCTGCATGCATAGGTACTTGTACACTGCAATCAGATCAGCATTTAACCTTCTCTTTGATAAACCAAGTAAGCTGAATTCCTTAAGCCTCTCATTATAAAAGCCTTGATTCATTTGTTAGTTTTTCCTCTGACTCCTCTTCAGATTTTCAATAAGTCACTGAAGTAGAGGCACTAGAAGTGACAACAGTATGGTCAAATATACTCTCTCTTTACCTACTTAATTACATCTTTTTTTTTCTTTTAAAACCAAGAAATGCATTAATCTTCTTGCTTCAGCATCAGTTTGGGAAGCAGCTCTACATCTTCACTGACAGGCTCATTTATCCATCTGGTGAGCTAACACAAACAATTTTGCTGTATTTTAACCTAGTCGAAGAGAAGCAGCCAGTTGAAGCTCCACACCCGGGAGCCCTGTGCTTTCAGTCAGGTTTTCACTTAGAAAATTTAACTTGCAAGAACTCATCTGAACAAGTTCATGAGGCCAAGGATGAAGTCTGGCCTTATTGGTAGAATTTTATTTCTCTTAAACCAGTGCAAAATAGTGGCTTAGACCAACATAAACAAAAATAAAAAAATTTATACTGTCTGACTTAAAACCAGGTTCCTTCTGATCTTCTGCTCTTCTGTTCACTCCATCTCTCCATTTTCTAGTTTAAATCAAGAAATTCAAAATTAAAAAAAAAAAAAAGTAACACAAATACTCTAATTTCTCCCTTCCCCTTCTCCCCACATAACATGCATATGCATAGAGATCTAAAGGGAACTGAGAAAATATCTTTTCATTCTTTTTTTTCCGCTGCTATGACTATCCCCTCTGCCCTTCCTTCTCTTCACCCAAGGATATATATACTGTGCAGTAAAAATAAACTCTGGTTGAGAAAAGCATAATTAGGAAAGCCTTAAAAAGACTTCTCCAAAAATGAAATGCCACTGCTGTTTTAGAAATTACTGTGAAAAAAAAAATTAAAATATTTGATGCCTATGGAAAGGCTTAACTCACAGAATAAATTGGTGAGGCACAATTAATTACACAGGTAAAAACTTCTGAATCTGGTCTTATCACAATGATGATACAGATACATAAAAGAACTGAGTTTCCAAATATGCTATTGGACAATGAAGTATTCAGGAAGTTTCTGTTTATAATAGATATAACTCTTAAAATAGTGACAGACCAAATCTGAGAAAAAGAATGAAGTATGAACTCAATGGCTAAATAAATACTTTAGCAATATGACGATTTCCCATCCCTTTGTGACTCTGCTGGCTTCCAGTTTTAACTGTACTTTTATTATTCATCTGTATAACAGGGATAAAAATATTTTGAACCTCACAAAGAAAGCTGAAAGGTCTAAACAACATGTTTACAGCTATTCAAAATCCTCTGATGGAAGATGCTCTATAACTGCTACTTATTATTAAGGCTGCTGCTATCATTCAGAACACTTGGCTGTGTTAAGTTAAATGAAAAACACCATCAGAAATACATATTGCCTTCAGATGCAGTAAAACTAGTAACATACCCTGAGAGCAAAGCTATTCTTTTTACACTATTACCACCTGACAATAAAATAATCTGAATTGGTAAAACAATAGGAAACATTACCTTCCAATAGAATCATGCCAAAAGACTCAAGCTTAAGATGTAGCAGTCAGAAAAGCTTAGATAGTGTGTGAGGTTAGCAAGATTTCTGATTTTTGCTTTCTTCTTTGAGGATGCCCTTAGTTCTCACTCTTTTCTTCTTGGAGATTTGCTTTAAGTTTCGCTAGCAGTTTGCTTGCTTCCCGCCTGTTCCAGAATAGCAATACCACTTGAAACTGAGAAGTATCCTGTTAGGTAGATCTTAATTTCCTCCAAACATCTGAACCCTGCTAAGAGTTTAGAAGCAAGTACGTAGCCTCAATCAATACTGTGAACAGGAGAGAATAAGGACACAGGAAGCCTGGTCTTCCAAAATGAAATAGTAGATGTCACATTTCACATATTAAAAATGCATATTTAAAAAGGGGGTAAGTTATATGTACAATGCATTTGAGTAAGTGTATAAAATGGATGAATATAAATGAGAAACGAGACAAACTGAAAATTTCTTAATGTTAGCTGACAACTGTCATCTGCTCTCCACAGTAACAAATAATAGGCTTTCTTCACATAAAAATCAATAATGATGTTTCTGGCTTCAGGGTGTTTTGATCAGTACCAGACACGACATAACAAGCCTTTACAATTCTCTTGATTAAAAAAAACCTCAACGTTTGGTTAAGTCTCTAAAAGAACATTATATTTCTCATCAAACCTGCCCTGAAACAACACAGAATCATAATGTGCTTGTTTTTATTTTTAAATCTAGGTGAATGAGATGCAAAGCAGACTGAAGGACAAACCAGTCTTTTCTAATACATGAACAAGAAAGGCCATTCTCTTTCCATACCCTTCACTTGGGGAAGCATCTGAGCTTTGAATGTCTCCGCTGTGGGACCAGACATGCTGTGATCAGAGCAGAGTGGGCTGAAAGCCCAGCTCTTGGAATCAGCCTCACTCTGGCAGCTGAAATGGGCTGGTCACTGCCTCAGACCTGGGCACCAGCAGCAGTCAGGCACGTCAACAGAAGACAGGCCTCATGCTATGACTTGAAATTGCAATGTGCTATTTCTAAATTGTTGTAAAAAAGAGCGTATTTAAATTGAATGGCCAGCAGCTACACCCAAATTCAGAGAGTGCAGCAGGCATTAACTCCCAGCTAAATTCTTACCATTTATTAGCTAATAATGAATTCAGCAATCTTTTCTTTCTCCAGGAGATTTTGAGGCAGCTGTGAGCGAGGGCAGAAACACTGAGCAGCCAGCAAGCCACATGAGTAGGTGCTTCTGCATTCATCTGACACTTCAGGAATTCAGATTTTTATTAAGCTGCTCTACAGTTTTTCTTAGGATAAGAGACCTTGCAATTAGAAACTACCAAGATCTTTATAAATACATGGTGCAATATGTATGTCTTATTTTGCAATTTTGTGACTGTGTGCTATGACAATAGATGTTTTAGTCACAGCTTACTTGCAAAGTATCCTTCAGTAGTCTAACACCTAAAATATGTAAGGCTAACAATCCTGTCCCTTTAAATAGGACTTCCTCATGCTATAAAGACACTTTTAACTTAAGTAAGGAATTCAATGATGACCAAGGCTTTTTAGTCATTCCCTGTGCTGACTGGGAGAAGGAATAAATAATGGCAGAGGTCTCAGGGAGACTAATTCCCAGCTTTCTAGGAAGGCAGATGAAACATGCAGCCAAGCACTAGATATTCTGGAGGATCTGGGATCTGAATGCAGAAACTGCTAGGACTCCTCTACAGAAATTGCAGTTCTGTAAGGAATACGACTGCTGAACTAATTATGCATATGCACAAGTCTCCATTGTTCAGGCTTTATTATGGAATTTCAGAGCCTCTGCCCTCTTCACCAGTAAATACCTCAGAAAACATGGTCTCTTTTTCCTTCCTCTTAGTAACACGTACCAGGCTAATTCTTCATGTTGCAGTTCAGTGATTCTGACTAAGATCTGGAAAACACAAACCTTGCAGATTCCAGAATAACTAAAAGTGAAGGAGGAGAATTTCAAAGTGATCCACAAAGGAGCAGAGGAAAATCTGAAGTGCTCTGTGTTCCTGCACTATGAGGCTAATAAAATGTTAGTAAGAAAAATAGTCATCTCTTGGTTTAAAACAAAACATTCAGCTACTCCACAACTTTCAAGTTCATTGCTTAAATTTCTTTTCTGTGTTGTCAGTCAATGAGGATAAGAGTCACATAATCATAGAATCATTAAGGTTGGAAAAGACCACTGGGATTACCAACTCCAACCATCTACTTATCACCACCATGCACCTTAACCCATAGCTCTCAGTGCCACATCCCTTTTCTTGGACACCTCCAAGGATGGTCACCCCAGCACTTCTCTGGGTAGCCTGTTCCAGTGCCTCACCACTCCTTCCTGAGAAGAAATTTTTCCTAATATCCAACCAGAAAGGTATTGCTGTTATGAAATTTCATATGTTCTCTGGAACATTTCTGAGGGAGATAAACAGAGCAGGCCCTGCTCCCTTGGCACTGTACAGAGGGTAGAAGGGGAATTGAGGGCCCATGGACAGGCTGCATGGGAACAGGGGACAGCAGGCAATGAGCTGGCATCTCTGTCATCTGACTGCACCTCTAATCCACTCCTCCTGTGCAAAAGACTGAGCTCTGGAGCATGCTCTGGCATGGCAGTAAAGCACTAAAAGGCTGATATTCAGATCCCACAAGGGAAACTGAAAGTTGCTGCACTTCAGTGCAGACCAGAAGCAGGAGAGGCTCCTGGTGTGGGGCAAGGAGCCATCAGTATAAGGCACTGTGTTCTGATTTGCTTGATTGGGGGTCCTTCAAATTTCAGGGAGAGCAAATGAGAACTAAAGAGGTAGAAACTGAAAATGAGGGACATAATTGAAAATGCAGGAGAGGAAAGAGCAAATTAGTCTCTGCTGGTACTCTTGGGGACAGGCCAGGGATAGTTAGTCCAGGCGAGGTTAATGATGGAGAAAAGAGAGAGATATCTGACCACATTACCAGTCAGCACCTCCTTCTCTTCCTAGCCCATTCCAGCTGGCTCACTTTCCCTGGCAGATGTGAAATACTTCTTGTTCACTTTGCAGTGGAGACCTGAAGTCTAATGCAAAGACTCAGCAGAGCCCTCTGCTTGAAGAACAGGCACTGAAGCAGCAACAGGGTCACATTAACCATGATGAGAGTACAAATGGGCATTTAAAAACCAATCCTGGTCTAGCTAGATGGGACATATCTTGCTAATGTGAATGCTACAAGAGATAGTATAATCTTTGATTACCCCTGGGGCCATAACAAACTTGGAAGGAAGCATAAGAATTGCTGATTATTTTCTGTGATGACAGAATCTCAGAAGTTGCTGATATCGCTTTTGTGCAGACTGACAGGTCCCTGGCTGTACTGTTTTGACTGAATTTGAATCATGCAGTGCTGCTCTCATTTCAGGACAAGGTAGAATGTATGGCTTTCAGATTTTTTTTTTTTCTGAGGTCTATATATCCCTTAAAGGGAGATGCAGGCAACAATCATTTAGTTTGCTTTGTGAGATAATTTCTTGCTTTCAACCACTTCAGCACATGTACAGTGATAATCGTCTGTGTTGTAGCCACAACACATTTTTCCTCATTCGGTCCACAAGATGGAATGATCATCTTATGAAGACATAAGAAAATGAATCAGGAAGAAGAAGAATACAAAGGATGAAGCCATGTGGTGAAAGCCAGGGTGCATAAAATTCAAGATTACACTATAACAGATGCACAGTAGAGGGACCTAATTAAAACTGCTCAGTAACATTAGCCTTGATTTTCACTAACTGTATGTATTTGACTTTGAAGAGTCACAGATCTTAAAATGTAATCAACAAACAAGAAGTTACATGGTAAGGAACCACTGAAGTCATTTTTGCATGCTAAATAAGTGTATTTATCAATACCCTTTTGCACTACATGCTTTCCAAATTGGAGGTACAAGTCTGGGAACTTCCTACGAAGTTGGATCAACTTCCACAACAAACAAAACTATTTTAAGTAATACCAGTTCAAAATTTGATTCAAATTCTGCATTTTAGGCAGAGAGGTATGAGTAAAGCTTACAAAACTTGGTGCCAGAACTAGCATTCTGTCCCCCTTTGTATCTGCTGCTGCAATGCTTCTGAGTGTTCTTTTGTGCAGCAACGCATGTTCAGGCAGTGACAGTCTGGTCACACCTGTTCTGCTCTGATAAAAACAATTTGCAGGTGCTCTGAGAAGGCCAGAAAGAACAGAGCACCTGTTCTGCAAAACCTCACTGCTTGGTGTCCTTTGTTCTGCACTCAGAAGCTGAACCATTCAAACAAAAAAGGCCTCCTTACTAAGGAATAACGGAATGTATCCAAAAGAATCAGTACAAACATTCCCTCCCTAATTTGTCCTATATAATAAGCAAGTCCCAAAGAAAAAAACAAAAATTTACTTGGAATACAAATAGATAATACTATTGTTTTCATGAGAAACAAAGTAGTGGCATCTTAAAGTAAATCTCACAATTGCATCAAGAAAGTAACTTACACCTGGGGCAGTCTTTCCTTTAAAAAAGAATAAGTCTTCTCACCTTTTGTCTGAAAGCATGCCATGCAGAGAGAATCAAGCAATCAGAATACGTTCACAAACAAAATGGGGACACAAACGTTTCATCCATATTGCCACAGGTGCTTTCAGAATTGAAAACTGTTAATGGTATAAAAAAGGGCTTACCTGAGATTTATGTTTCCATCTAGAAGAGAACTGATTTTGGAAACATGGTAGAGGTGCTCCTTTAAATAGGTTTCTAGTTCATATAATTTACCTCAGTTTTCCTACTGTTAATTATCATGCAAAACTCTTAACATTTCATCAGAAACCACCTTCTGATAGAGCTTAAATAAACATCTCTGATGCAAAGAAGACACTGAGACAACATTTCTTTTTCTCATCTTCAATGAATACACACAAAGATGAACATTTACATGTGCTAGCATTCTTCTCAGCCCTACCAAAGGGGAAGAGACTTGGCGTTGTGCACCATAGGTGTCACCATCTACAGTCCCCGACAAGGTCTCTCATGAAAGATTAATCTGTAGGGCAACTAATGGTTTTGGGAGCAGGCAGAAGGGCAGAGGTGTTATTCTAATGCTCTGCCTTTGCACAGGAAGAAATAAGAAGGCACTTCTGAAGATATACAAATGAGGGGTCAGGTAGGTTTTGATTCTGTTTGAATTTGATTTGGAAAAGTGATTTTGACAATTTTTACATTATCTCCACACACCTATTTGTATTCACAGTGAAAAAAAAAAGCATGAGCACTGAAACCTATTTCCAAAGGTTGTGCTAAGTTAAAAAGAAAAGATGTGTGTGACAGCTGGTGTTCACTGTGCCTGTCAGAAGATAACCATTAATAATTTAGTTTTTTCCAATGAGCTTTAAAGTCCATCATAAAAGACTATTAAGGAAAATCAATACCTACAAGATAAATGGCAAAGTCCATGAATTAGAAATAGCATAGTACTTAAATACTGTTCCTCCAGAAGAAGAATTTAAAAATGTGGTGTCTAGGGTGCATAACAGTGTGATTTTGAATAACTGCCAAGAATTTCAAGGGAGGAAGTAGAAAATATTTGCCACTGGCCACAGGGTTCTCTTTTAAAACCCACAGAAGTTTGGAGAAAAGTGACAGGTGTGAAAGATTCTAGAAAACAGACAAGTGGAATGTAATCTAGATAAATGTAAGGTAGTGTTTATAAACAAAAACAGCCTAAATATCAAAATTAATTTGCCTCTAGAAGCTACCGCAAGTCAGAAATTCAATAATACCACCAAAACCAAATAATGGTTGACTACAACTACAGCATCCTCAAAGAAAAGGTTCTGTGAGACGTTACATACAGTTCTGTGAAAAAGCTCAGCTATAATACCAGCGCAACTAGAAAACAGGCAAATCAATAACCAAATTCTCAAATGTACAGACGAGGGATAATGAATGTGAATTGCATCATGCCCAGGAGATGAGACACTCCTATTTTAGAATTCTAGAATTGTACTGAGTTTTGGCTCCTGGTCTTTTAACATACTTGGATTTGTATCTTTCCTCTCTTTGGACGTGTGCATGTGCCTGTACCACCCACATCAGTACGCATGTACAACATCATGTTAGGCTGCTGACATTTGACAGAAGCTGGCTGATACATTACCTCACAAGTATTGCACAGCACCATGAGCTGTAGCACAAGACTTACTTGCAAGTGAGGAAGAAAAATAAATCCTCTTGCTGTACTAACTTGAAGCAGAAGGCCAGTTAGCAAAGGAAGAGAGTAGTGGTTCAGCTGACCACAGCCTGTGGGTGGTGGCAATACCCCCCTTCCCCACAACAGTGACAGTCACAGTGCTCTACGGTTCAGGGGCCAGTCATGGATCAACAAATCACATTCACTGACTCAGCAGAAATGACTTACAGCAATTTTTTTCCTGTCAATGTTAACTAACTGCCAACTCATTCCACACTGACTTATCTCCACACACAGAAACAGGACTGGCAGCATGCAAAATGGTGGCTTTGGTGCATTTGATGTGTTTAAGTCAATGGAGCCTTACCTGTCACTGTTTTTTCCCTTTAACATCAGCTTTTTTTTTTTTTTTTTTTTAATTTTATTTTACATTTCAGGGAAAAGCATACACTCTGGCAAAAGCTCAAAATTATTCCATCACTCATTAAAACTCAACCATGGGGTTTTTTCAGAGTGCAAACAACAATCCCACATACCAGGTCTGTGGCCCACGTACAGCAAAAAGGTTGCGAACAGCATGAGATCGTCACACAAGGGAGCAGTAACCAGCACAGCACAGAGTTCTGTATGTCAACTTCAATACTGGATGTTAGAACTGACTTGGAAAGCATTACACTGAAACTAAGTGCGGAATACCTTTACTTACTGTGTTAAAATTTGGGAAGAATCCAACAGCAGAGCTGCTGTCCACAGGGAAGGACATAAAGGGTTTGATATCCAGGGAAGGCTGCATCATCAAGGTAGGTGCACGCACAAGGGTGGGAAGTGCAGTAGTGCCTGCCAAGAGCAAACAAAACCAGCAATTCATAGTATTCTCCTTTCCACATTACACACAGCATAGCTATCTCTTGCTGACACAACCTCCACGAATAAATAGTGCATGGAGGTAATAAAGTAGCTCTGCAGGAGTTAATATCATTAAAAGAAACCTATTTCCACATTCTACAGATGAGGCAGAGTGCTCTCCTATGGCCATGGATGCTCGGACGCTGAAGAGGAGACATATGGTGTATAAATCACCCTGGCAGGTAGAATAAATCCCTCCTAAAGCTGAACAATTCTTCCGTGCCAAAACACCAGGATGGGAGCCCATGGAAATCAGATGCTTTTGCAATTCCTGGTTGCCTATTAGATCAGCTAGTGCAGGCAGTACATGAGAGCTGAAATCCAGAGGTCTGTTTCCAAATAGCAAGTTTGTTTTTCCTTCTGATGGCTTCTGTAGCTATCAGGTACTGCACAAACATCATTCCACTTAAGATTTAAAATAATGCCTTTTGTATTAGGTAGCAATACAAATATTAGAAAACAAACAATTAAATAATCAGCAGGCAACACACACAAAATCAATTATTTACATGTAATGAAAAACGAAAAACAACATTTTTCTAATTGGAGCATAGCACTTTCCCTCCAAATATGGGCTTTGCAGGAATGTACTTGCTGGAGTTGTTACACTTGAGCATCACCCCCTCAACAAGGCCCCAAAGGAACACAAAGGCACAGATGTCCAAACATTCGTTTACAACTAGCTATCTGCTCTATCCACACAATGGTGTGCCTAGCACACTGCTTCCAGCTCTGCCTATGGAATGTTTTATTTTCCCTGAAATAATGCAAAATATATTTCAAATATCTTCCTCCTGAAATAGAAAACAAGAAAAAAAATATTCAGATTCTTCTTCCTGGGTCAAATAAATAATTCAACACAGACTGGAGCAGAGACTGGAACACAAGTCTCCCTGGTCTTTACAGGAGGTTGAGTCATTCTCTGCCTTTCCCCCAGACCCCCCCTGACAGAATTTCTCCATCATTACCTCCCTCTCCTGCTCACAGTGGCCAGCACATCAGCCAGGAGCATAACAGTCCTCAGGGAAGCTTCTTTGGTATCCAGCAGAGCCGACACAGTAACTAAGCTTTTTCTCACAGAAGTTGCCTAAGCTTTTTAAACACAGTCAGGAGGGGGAGGGAGGAGGAAAAGCAAACCAAACAGTTTTCCCTCTCTTCTCCCACAAAATCAAATTGTTTGTATCTGTTTGCAAGATGCCAGGCAATCCGTGCGGGCTGCTGAAGAACCAGTCTTCCATTAACATCTCCCTTTCTCTCTGTTAAGGATATGAAAAATTCGAGGCAGAGAAATTTTCCTCTTTCTTCATCTCATCATCCTGCCTCCATGGACATGATTTCAAATCCATTCTCTGGTATCTGAGAGAGAAGCAGAGCACAGAAGCCAGATGGGTCTGCATGAATTTACTGGATAGCCAGACACTTAGAACTAGCCCTGAGCTCAAATTCTGTAGGTGCTGGAAACACAGACAATTTGATCACAGCTGTAGCATAATAAATGCAATATTCTAGGCTAGCAGATGAGCAACAGGCTATAATCTATTTTCTGTTTCTTCTACAAAGGGTGAGGAAAGCAGAAGGGTGGGTCATTGACAACTGTGGAGAGAGAACAGGACACGCTCCCAGCTGAGCTGGGCAAGAAAGAAAAAATATGCTCGAGATACACTATTGGAAAATATTTTGTCTCTTCTGTTATCTCAATACTTTCATAAACGTAAGCTTTAAAAGTCCTTAGGTGAGTTAAACTCTGTGTTCTGACCCTGCATAAGCCCCTGCAACTTGATGACTTGGGCTCAGTTAATTAAGTCAAAGCTTATTCAAGTAGAGTCACAAATGTCAAAAAGCTTAAGGCTGCCTAAGATGCCCATAGTTCCTATTTCATATCTATAATGAAAAAAATGAAAATAGAAATGCATCAACAGGAAAGCAGTGTCTCCGAGGATTTAGTCATAGAAAATATCTTCAACTGCAAAAATGATGATTATTTCTACTAGCTTGTTCTGAAACAGTAGCTTTACATAATTTAGGTTTGAGCTGTACTCAAACAGCAGCTATACTGTATTCAATTACCTAAAGTCCACAGAGTGCAGTCAAACTTCTACAAATTTCTTTTTAAAGTTCAGAAGCAATTAAGATCCACAGAGTTAATGAAAGACCTGTCCTCTCTTTGCATATGAAGCTATGGTTATTCTAACTATATTTTACAAAAAAAACACAATAACAAAACGAACAAACAACAAACAGCAATAACATAGTTAACTTGCCACTCAAGTTTAAAATTAGAGTTAAGCTGAGTTTCTGATGCTGTCTTTAACTGAGGTATAGAAAAATGTTGCCTTAAAAATTTTTAAAATTAGAAAACAGTCAGCATCCAATAAGATAGCAATCCTCTTTGTATTTCTCATCTGGGCAGAGACCACTACAGACACTTCTGAAATCTGCCCTCAGCTTTGCAGATCATGGTGCTTCTGCTGCCAGAACAATACAAGTTCAAACTAGGATACATTCAGAGTCCATATGAAATAGAAAATGTACACACCTACTGGACTGATTAGTGGAGGAACTGATAACAAGAAATTCGTTCACTTCCGTTTTGCAGTTTGCTACTGCTACTACTGCCAAACAAATACCAGTGGTCCAATTGGACTGAAGTTGTATTTTCAGAACCACATTTGGAAGCCTTTGGAAGAATGACTAGGTAAAGACGACTCAAACTACAGGAGGGAGCACTTCATGGCAATCATCCTATTAAACAGAACAGAACCCACGTTCCACTGGTATTACATCCAAATGCCAAATAGATTCTTACCATCACTCCACCAGATCTGTATGCAGACCTGAGCTAAGCTGGAATGCTGGCACAAGAAAGATGGAGCTGACAAGCTTCATTATAATCATAAATTTAACAGATGTTTACCATTTCATTAGCATTTTAATGATAAAGACAATTTACCATGTCAAACACAGGTTGTTTTAAATACTTGTGAATCTTTTGCATAAATAACTGATATTTCTTGTAAATTCATTTATTCATTTCAAATTTGAAATTTATAAACATTATTTTACCTCTTTTTTAAATAAATAAATAAATAAAAGAAACTACCTTCAACTCTGAGTGCCTCTGCACAGGGCATGCAAGCAGCAGACAGCTAAATCCTCAATTGTTCTTTTTTAGTGTTGCATAAGAGGGGGAAAAGCAGGCTTTCATGTGAGCAGATGACTCAAAACGCCTCATTTTGTGCAGGAGGACAGTCGTGTCAGAGGCACACATCATCATGGCTTGTAGTCATTGCTCATCCTTTCCAAGCAGGTGAGGTGCTGATTTCAGCAAAACACAAGAGCACAACTGCTCAAACTTGAAAGCATGTTCTTGAAAAGCATTCACTACAGGCCACTACAGAGAAATCCAAAGCCATAATCAATTCCCTCTTCTCTTTTATCACCTTGAGACGTTTCTACATTTCTTTAGTCCTTGGATCCAAGTAGTCCAAACTCAAGACAGGAACAATGGGAGAGTAACTGATGTGCAATTGAGACTGAATGATAGTATCCCGTTGACAATCTGCATCCATTTCAGATTGCACATGGTCACCTTTAACATGTGACCCAACACAGTATTAGGAGATCAACAGGATCTCATCTCTTAACATCCACCACTACCTGCAACAGTTAAAGTTAAGAAGCGTCAGAGCCAGGCCATGCAGGCTTGAATTACCTGACCTTTTTTGGCTATGCGGAGCTATGACCTTCTAGATCAATGCATAGTAGTCTCACCCAGACAGAATCTAAGAACAACTGAGGGAATGGGTGAGTTCTGGGCTCTCTCCTCCCCTGACCTTTTTAAAGTAGCATTTTGCAGGCACCACTTTGAGCCAAAGGTATCCTTTCAAGAGGGGATGGCAACTTGTCCCTTTGGTTTTGCACATACTGGCTGAATTCATTATCTACTGCTACCACACTAAGCACAGTCACTGCACTTTTAGACTTCACACTGTCATCTCAATTTACAGCCTTTTCCTTCAACATTCCAGAAGACTTAAGACCAGACAGGACATGTTTGAAACATTTCAGGGAACAGTTCTGGGAGAATTTTGCATGCATAATCTTTTTCTGGGTACCCACAGCTTTCAGTACAGTTTATTAATTTTGTCAGTGCAAGTTTTGAATATTGTCAGAAATACTTATTCAGCACGAGACTCAAAAACAGTTTTATAAGCAGCTTAGAGCCTAGAGGTAGTACCTAGGCTTTCATATCGAATAAAACTCTCTTCAGCTCTATTGCCTGTGCTTTGCAAAAAACACAAAACAAACAAACCCAACACATGCTTTTATGCAGTTTTATGGGAATATGTGCACAATTGGATTATAAGTTTAAAAAAAAATAGAAGCAACGCCTAGCTAGAGAAACGAACCCCATAAAAAACATCATCAGAAATCTTGTTTAGGATCTGATGCCCCCATTCCATCTTCTCCAGGCACATTCACTGGGACTATTTCACTGTAAATGACAGGTAAGACTGGTTGATTGCAAGTAATCACATCTTCTAGTTTAGGTATGTACATGACATGTTAGGTGCTGTGATTACAGATATCTCCCTACACTGAACAATATAAATATTAATCCTTTTATGCTACCCAACGTTATTGGTTCAAAGGATTCAGGAACTTTCTTTTTCATTATTTTAGATAAGATATGCGTGAGCATTACAGAGTGCCATGTGTTCCTGCTCATGCTTAAAATAAACTGCTAAAACAACATTAAGCCTATGTGAAGTAATTTTGATTTTCTGAAAAACAGGTGATATAAAAATGTTTTAAGTAAAAGCTATCCTATAATATCATTAATAATATTTATGAACATTAAAACAAACTCTCTTAAATACAAAACAAGGTAAATAAACATAGCACATCAGTAATTTTTTTTTCCAGAATTCAGTAGAACAAATATTGCTTTCTTGCAATGTGAAATTATGATAACTGAGACTTCTGATAGGGGTTTTAGTCTGTTGAAAGTAAAGCAGTAAAGGAGAGATAAGGCTGCTCATTCAGTAGTTTCCTAATTGGCAAATTAACACAATTATATGAAATATTCACTACCCAGACAATGCAACTTATTTTTTAAAAATACATTGAAGTAGAACCCCGGTATGTATGAGATAAAGGCAAAGCCCTCCTTTGACAATAGGAAAAATGCTAAGAACTTCTGCATCCCCAGGGCAACACATAAACTAACTCATTAATGAATGAGGATGCAGGTCCTTTGGGGTTGAAACGGTGATCACAAGAGCTAGCTACTCATGAATCTTTTAAAGCTTGGGGAGTGCACTGAATTCATACTTAGATGTTATTCAGAAACTGAGGGAACAGTCAGACCTTGCACGGACTCATTACCCACCTTAAACAGCATAAGTCATACATGTCTGGCAACTAACAACGGGTACAATTCTCAAATCTGTTTTTTTGTTGTTGATGTTTGGGTTTTCTGTTTTGTTTTTTTTTTTTTGTTTTTGTTTTGTTTGTTTGTTTGTTTGTATTTTTTATTTTTTTAGAAACTACAAGGAAAGGCAGCAAGACCTGGTGTAGAGCTGATGGCTATTCAACAGCATTAAGGAAGAGCCACTCTGCACAAGCATCTTAACACAAGTTATGAGAAAGCAGTAGCCCAGGTCTAATCTCGCAGAGCAACATCTGGATATGAAATGACACACCAAATATTTTCATTCCAGTCTGAGTTTATTTTTTCAGTGGTTGCTTCAAAAAACCCAAAGGC
Organism: Lagopus leucura; assembly: GCF_019238085.1. Taxonomy (NCBI): domain Eukaryota; kingdom Metazoa; phylum Chordata; class Aves; order Galliformes; family Phasianidae; genus Lagopus; species Lagopus leucura. The sequence continues at coordinate 7,124,595 of NW_024962267.1, forward strand.
ATTTAATGCAACTTCACTGCAACATACAAAATTGCCTATATATTGTACAGTTCAAGCTCTTCATGCTCAAGTATTACTTATCTAAACCAAGTCAGATTATAGAAATAACTCTCCCCCTACAAATTGTGATTTCCAGTATGCTAGAAGTTAGTATTTTCATTATTATTTCAAAATAACTTTATTATCAAGACATGCTGACAATTCAGTATGATCTTTTTGTAAAAAATCAGACACTGTGAAATAAAATATTTCTACTTTTTAAATACATGTAGGATTCCACCAGTTAGATCAGTACCAAAAATTAATTGAAACCTGATGCTGCTGAAATGAATGGATTTTCTGCCATTTCATAAACCCAAAAAGTCAGCTATTATTTACTTACCTATTTTTTCAAAAGGATTGTAAAAATAAAAACAAACATGCAAAGCAAGCAAATCCTCATTAGACCAGACCCCTCCTCAATAAAATACTAGGGACTGACCTTGAATCACTTTAATGTCTATGAATTTTTAATATTTCTCTAATTGCTCTCCATTTCCAGTGCTTTATGATTAAAGGATGTTCATTTCAATAATGACAATGTAGACTACATATTGTAGTCTATGCATGTACTTGATATGAAGGGAATAATAGAAAAGCTGATATTTGAAACCTCTATTATAATAATGTTAATTTTCAATAGAAATAAATATTTATTCCTCTGATCTCTACAGTTAGTACATCAGAATCATAGAGAACAAATATTGATGTTTACACACAGCCAGGGCATAGAAAAAAATGAAAAGTGTAATTTCACACACTATTTTAAAGACAAGTAGATCAAAATAGATCAAGGAAATCTTACTCTCCTTGCAGTCGTACTGCATTTATAACAGTTTGCAATTACAACTGGAATCCCTGTGGGTTTTGTGTAAAAGACAGCAGAACAGATGGAATGAGCAGGTAAGTCCAATTACTAGAAACAGAACAGACTACCCTGCATTTTCCTTAAATAACTGTGCTGCAATTATCAGCTCCTAACATTTAGAAGAGCCCTGTCCCTCCTCAGGTTGGCAGAATGTGTGACTCACCACTGCCCTCTTTCTCCTTTAGCCACCCCTCTTCCCTGTACACTTGCAAGCTGAGAAAAGAAAAGCTTGTGCAATGCCCAGCTTAAATTTTACAGCACCTATGCTACCTTATTCCACGCACATTTTGCAGTACAGAAATGAATTCTAGAAGCATTAGACTGGCATCAAAGCGTGGTTGTTGGTTCTGGCTTCTTGCAAAGCCTAAGAATTAGACAAATTAAGGAATATCCTTTACTATATTCAGAAGAAGTATTCTGGCTGCCGTAGAACAACAATCTTATTATCTATAGATACTATAGAAATATTTGTCATTAGTTTTTAAAAGAGCTAACTCTCTTCTTATAAACTTCTAAACCAATCAAGGTGAATTTTTCAACTAGAAAGCAGAGTGGCACATTACCACTTCACATTGTTTAGTTTAGCAAGTCAGATTTTATTCTAAACAAACAGTGACAGCTATAAATAAACACAGTACTTTTGCATGCGCTGAAGTTAGCTGGAGCTTCACAATCTACTCCAGTTTATTTGTCCTGGGAACCCGTGTTGCTCATCCCTCTTCCTCGGGTGCCCACAGCTGGATCAGCTCTGTGCTTCCTCTGCTACTACTTGGTTCTGGGAAGTGCTGCTTTAGAGTGGCTTGCTCTTATGAAGTTGCCCAAACTATGACAAAAAAAACAGCTGCGTCTTTTTCAGCTCTCCATTCGCTTGCCATCCATATTAACATATCTTTCTGAAAACCTGAAGATCACTTTTTTTTTTCCTCTCCATTTGTTCACATCAGATGCCTCCCCTTGCCTTTTCCACTCCCCCAACGCAAAATAAATCAGAAAGAATTTTTTTGCTTTTCTGCTGCTATCCTCAATAAAAAATATAAAATCACCACAAGCCTACTGAAGCCACAATCTTGCCTGGACCATGAGACAACTTCCATTTCAGCCTCTGTGCTGACTTCTTTTTTTTTTAAAATGCATATTCTTGATGCATCAGGCCTGCGCGTGCCCCAGGATGAAGCACTGCACTCCATTCCCTCTCTGCTTAACACACAGGCACAGCAACCAACATTTACCATCAGCTTACTGCCATATCAATACAAAGAAGCAACTGCTTTTTCCTCTTCAGGAGTCTGTAGGGACTGAGATTTGATAAGCAACCCATCAAAGACAATTACCTTTACCTAGAGTATGAAAAGTATCAGGAAAGAATACAGAACTGTCTTTTGACTTAACACCTTTCTTTACAAAATGAAGTGTCTCTATCAAGAAACAGCTACAAAAATGACCCAGTTTACATTATAAATTCCCCTGCATTGGGATAAACACTAGTTGCAGTTAGCTTACTAAAGAGAGAGTTCCCTCCTCTGCACTTCTCATATAGTCTGATTTCCCAAAATCCAACATTTTTTTAAATCCTGAATTCCAACACCAAACCACACTCAGCCTCAGTGTAGTCTTTTCTTCTGGAGGCCCTGAGTTGCTATCCATTGGCAACAAACATGGCAATCAGAGGGAGCGCTGCTGGGTGACGGTTTTGTTATTGCTCAAAGCCATCACAGCTTATCTTCTACAGTTGGGGTAATGTCTGCAGTTTTATACGAAATCATTTTATGTCTGCAGTTGGCTTCTTTCTCCTTATTCCACTTCAGTACTCCAACAAAGCAGCTCAGCAAAAAATATAATAGGGGATCCAGATCTATATGCATTGTCACAGCTGTGTCTAATCATTTAACCCCTTTAGACAATTTCTAACTCTCTTAAAAGAGCTCTTAGCTCAGAGAATTTAACGCTTCATTTGCTTTTCCCACCTATTACACAATCACCTCTAGAACATTCAGCTACCTGAATTGTTTCTTGTTTTCCTTCTCTAAGTACTTCTATTGACACAGCTCCCTAAATGTCCTTCAGATACAAGACTACAAACAGGTCATTTGGGCTCTTTAAACTGTTTGCTGTGGAAACCAGGCTCACTGAACAAAATTAAGGTGTGTTGTTGTTGTTGCTTTAAATAAAGGTATTCAGTGTTTCAGAAAATTCAAAAGGAATTTGAACATTCAAAGCATCTCCCATCGACCCAAAGAGTCACAATTTCAGTCATGCTCTCCCTTTTATTTGCTATCATTTTCATACTACGGCAGTTACTTTTAGAGGAACCATAATCCAAGTGAGAAAGACTATGAGGCAATGAGACAGGGAAGAAAAGTGGAATTTAAAGCTTTCATAATATTGTCCATGTAGCCTACAATAAACACAATTTTAACTGCTCTGCCAAAGCACAGGGCATGCTGCATAAAAGCATCTGTCCAAAAAAGGTCAACTTGGTAACACTACTAGGAAGATTTACTAGACTTAAATTAAACTGTGCATGAGTATAAGTGATATAATAATCCTTTTCACAAAACTGAAGAAAATCCCTTCTTAAAAGTAGTTTAAAGAAAAAAAAAAAACAACTTCATAATTTCCTAGTTAACACTACAGAAGGGAAAACATTTCTCTCTGCTGAACTTGTCCAGCTCTCCTTGGTGCTCTGACTAAAGAAACAAGAAAGTCTCAGAGGATTTCCTGAAGGACTTTGCTTCTCTCTTCATCAGATGCCCTTCTGTACCGCCCTCTGCTCAGAGCCCATGCTTCTACAAGCCAAAGTAACGGGCATGTCAAAACTGCTTCTTGAGCTCTAGGAATTACCAGCATTCTGTTATACTGTAAATGGAAACAAAAAGCGCAGATTTCATCCTACTCAAGAAACCAGAAGCCAGACACATTACTACTTCTCACACCTAAAAAGACAACAACGGTGCTTCAGAATGTGAAAAGAGGACAAGAGTTGCATTGCTGACCAAAGTTTATGCCATTTTTAAATGGAAGAAAAATGCTACAGATCACCAGAGACTTACAGTATTCAGAAGCTGCAGAGCTTTCACTGAGACCACTCAACCATGAATCATTTCAGCAAAACAAAGGCATAAAACAGACCGAGTTGTCCCACAAAGGCTTCCCGCTGCTAATTGGTGTCACGATTCTTACCTCAGTGCCTAAGGCTACAGCCCACCTCCACCGCAGCATTTAAACATACCCAGCATGAGATTCAGAGATAAATAATCCTTGCAGTTCGGCACGGTGCGTTGGTAATGCTAGGTGCTGCGAGACAGTGGGCAACCAACAAGTCCAAACAAATCAGGGCTGCTGTAATTGTATGCTTAGCTTTAATTACCCTCGAGGACACTGTTTGCAACTTGACTCCAGAGGAAAGGCAGCCTACTATTGACATCACCAGATCAAATATAACCTAAAAGACTGACAAGAGGCATTTCAGCAGCTCATTTCCTATTATTGTTCTTAAAACTAAGCTTGGGGATTACAGCTTTAGAAGGCTAGCTGTCTGCTGCAGAGCTGTATCTTTTAAATAAATTCTTCTTTTATATTATTGTTTTTAAAAGAGATGGTGTCTTGCTTGAGTGTTTGAAAAAGTTCATAAAAGAGGACCTTGGAGAGCAGGGTTACGGAGACACTGAAGGGTCACGAGATTCAGAAGATCAGAGCCCTCAAATCCTGACCCTGCTGTATTAAGGTACACTACTATACTTATTCATCAGTCCTGACTTAGAGAATAAGTAAAAAAAATCCAAAAAATCATTAAACTATAGTACACAGTACCTAGCCTGAGGAGAGATAAAGGCAACAGATTTATAACTAACAGATTTGGTAGCACAAATCATCACATCAGTGGCCTTACTGAATATTAATTAGTGTAATTAGTAACTGCCATTTGAGTAGGAAAGCAGCACTGCACCAGGCCTGCCTGGGCTGGGTCGTAGAGTTTCAATGCTATTATATTTTCAAAGACTGTATGACACGAACTTGGGCAACTCTCCCCTCAGTTACATTCAGAGACCCAAGAAATAACATAAAAAAGCTGTATTTAAGAAAATGTTTCTGTAAAATTAATTAGACTGGACCAAAGAAAAAAACTTCTTTGGTGGGAAGGTGGAAGTCAATGTCAAAAAAGCATGAAAGCAGATTTATGAAGGCTGCCATGCAGCTTGCATCTCTACCCATGACCACACTTGAGCAGGCTGGGCAGCCCCACCTGCTCCCACTCCCAGCTCCTCCCTTAAGCTGGCACAGAGAGTGCCAGCATCTATAAGCAAACGAGCAACAAACCAAGAAAAGAGAAATATGCTTTCAGCCAGACCTTTGAGCTGGTCAAGCCAAACCAACAGCCATCCAAAGAAAGCAGTGAGACCAGGGTGGACAAAAAGAAAAATGAAGAATGTTGTGAGCACTTTTGCCTCTCATCCATGCCCAGACTCAACCAAACTGACCATCAGCTTCCTGGAAGTGTAGCAGACAAATTTCATGCCTGTCACACTGTGTTTCTGGTTCTCTCTCTCAGGATAGCATCCATCTAACAGAGCAGTGTTATATCACTTTCAGCTTGTGCTACACAGCAACCCTCACCTGAATTCACAGAGCAATGAGCCCTGCTCACCTGCCTTTCTAGTTATTGCTCAGCTCCTGCTCCCCTTTGTTTGCTTTGGCATAAACTTATTTGCCTGCTTCTTCAAAGAGAAGATAATAGATTGGTTCTTAAACTCATGTTTGGCCCTTCTCCTCTTTCAAAAACACTGTGAAACCATGAGGTCTTTTTTAGTGTTCTGGGACTTCTCAGTGTCTTCACAACAGTAAAAGCTCTGAGATTTCCATTAATGCAAGTATCCTTATGCAGCATTTGTCAGAACATTTAAGATCCCAGTTCATCAAAACACTAACTTGTTCCTACATAGCAATCTCACCCTTTCATCACTTGTAGTAAGCCATGTTAACAGAATCACTCTTTTTAACACCAGCAGTGCAAAAACACCACATAATTCCATCTTCTTTGCTTCTTCCGGCATTTACAGAATAACAATCCATCCTTCTCCTTGCTATTCTGTAAGTATTGCGAGTGCAGTTACAGAACAATTTCTTAAAGTTTGATGCTTCTGTCTCATTTCTTGCTTTTAAATTTTTTATTTTTTTTTTTTATTTTGTACTTTACATTTACATTACTTTTCTTCTTTCACCCTCTATAATTTGAACTACCTCCCCTTTCCTATCTCCACATAGGCTCCTTGTGCTTCACAGCAGAAAGAGCTTACGTTTAGTCCAGCTTTCCCGGCTACACTTCCTGATAGTTTGCACTGGCACTTATACCAAGGAGTCTTTAAAAGAAGTTCCAAACTTTTTCAGTATGTGTGATAAAAGCTGCATGATTAGCATGAAGGAAAGTCAAGCAAGATGACTATTTTGTTTTTAAGCATATAAAGAATATGACCTCATCTCATTTCTATAACAGGTTTTCCCTATCTTAAAGTGTAATATTTCACTCTGACTTTAAAAGTTATAATCCTTAATTTTTTGTTTCCTCAATTCTAATGAACTAGGCAGATGTTGCAGCATACAAGCTCCAGCCTACCTCCAGGAAAAGGTAGAAGTATTTCTCTTGTCCATTTCTTTCCTAACCTCAGGCTACGTTGTAAGATAAATATCATGCCTATAATTCTGAGAACATTGGAGCAATCTACATCTTTACATTCTTTCTCCTCCATGCTGAACTTTACCTCTTCTGTTTTAAGAATGTGACTGTGTTCCCAATCACTGAGCTTTGAATTCACATATATACCTTTTTTCTCAATTCTCTTGACTGCCATGCAGATTTACCCTTGCTTCGTACTTATTTATTGGTTAGACTGAAATAACAGAAAACTTGTGTATTGAAGGCAATGCACATTGGATACTGAGAAACCCAAAAATCATACCTCTGTGCTTTTCCCTTTTAATGCAGGTATTTGCTATTGTGAAAAAAAAAAAAGGGGGGGGAAACAAAATTGCTGGAAAAACTTATAGCCCTGGACATACAATGTGCAATACACAGAACTCCAGCAAATGGTCCAAGCTTGCATCTGTCACCCTGGTGTGAATCCATTATCATTCCTTTTAAGAGCACAGCCTCACTGGGATTAGCAGCAGTGCAAGTGTGAGATCTGGCCGATTAACATCGCTAGGAGGGGCGCTGCGTAGACACAACAACTACCAGGTCAGATGCTACAGACTTTCACAGTGCAAAGGAGTAATAGAAGGAGTGACCAAGGTATTTGTTATCAGACTGATACTACATTAAAAACTTCTACACGCCCTTCATAGACTAATGTTCTCCTTAAGTTGCTACACAAAGAAACCCAGTAAATATGTGGAACAACAAATGGAAAGAGGCAAATAATTATCACACCACACAGGCCACAGCATCTGCAGTAAGGGGGCCAGAATAGCCAACAGCCTACAGAAAAGATCACAGCCCACCCTCCTATCACCACACATTCTGCACGAAACACTGCACCCATCTCGCACATAACTGTCACAGAAGCATGCTCAATTGGGCAAGAGAAGTTTGCAAAGACAGGGATGAAAGACTGGTTCCTTAGCAAAGGTCCAGGTTCAAACATTTCTGTGAATATGGCAGTCATGGCTTCACAGCTGCCCGCATTCCACAATGGGTTTGAAATATGCCATATGTTTCTGCAGCAGAACAGTCAATCTGAGTGAAGCCATGCTGCAGAATACACTCCATCAGCAGAATCCAATCCAAGAGGCTAATCCAGGAGTGAGGGATGATTAAGAAGTAGGCTCTGAACTGGCCTTTTTAGAAGTACTCACTGGAGCCCATACTTTCAGCATGGACATCCTCAAACAGTTGGCATAAACAACCCTTCTCCACCTCTACTGATGGTATGTACCCCCTTGGAGTTTGCATTGCTCTTCAGAATTTTCAAAGCTGTTCTTTGGATAGATTTGATATACAAGTTTCTGTAAAAATTGTTTTTAACTATAGTATATGCCATCCAGCACAGGAGGAAATCAGGGAAATGAATTTGCCATTAACATGCTTTTATGTGCTCTAATTAGAAAAATCATAATAGCTCAAGTAGCTTTGTAACCCAATAGAAAGCACAGCAGTGACAGCAAAGCAGCAACATCATAGGCTGTAAGCAAGGATTTACTCAAATACAACAGGCACAAAAAAAAAGGAAAGGAGCAGCTTATCTTCAAAAGGCTGCAGAGTAGACAGGAATCTCCAGTGAGATACCCTTGCTTCCACTGCCAACCCTTAAATGAGGTCTGGGAAGAGGTGGATCCTGGTTCCATCCCTTCTGGTCACTGAGTGCATTGCATACAGCTGAGCTCCCCTGGGTTGTCCCTGCCTTCCCACCACGTGCTCAATCACTGGTTCAAGCCCTGACTTAGCATTTCTGCTAAACGCTTCAAAAATAAAACTAAGTGAAAATCCTTAAGTATTTAAGAAAATGTAGTCAGAGTGCGGAAGAGAACAGGAAAGAACAAATCTATTTTTCAGTAACAGACTGTTTACAATACAGAGAAGTATTCTACGCCTACCCCCTAAAGAAGCAGCATGTATTAATTTTTTTTGTTGTTACTTTGCTTTGCTTTGTTTTAAGTGAGAAACTACTTAACTACAGATTTTGCAAAGACAATTTATACCTTATGCAGAAATGCCTATTTCTACAGCACTTTTTCCCAGTACATGAATTTCAAACATGTTCTATTGAACACTTCAGAAAGTTACACAAGACAAAATGAGTCATGCAAGGTGAAATTTAATCCTCAGACGTCTTTTCTGTTACTGAAAGCAGAAATGTATGTAGCATATTTTAAAACCCTTATGGAGAGTACATTTGAATAGAAGTCAGTGACCAACAACTGAATTAAAAACAAACAAAAACTTTTGTCTTTAGACAGCACTGCTGCAAGAATAGAAAGAAAAACATTATTTCCCTTCCCCCCCTCTCCCCCCAAATTTAATAGCACTGATTGCAACAATGAAGAAAGATCAAGATTCTACAACAAAAATGAGGAAATACATCTAATGATCCATTCTAAATTCATTCCCAATGTCAACTGAGAAGTGCTCATCTTACGGGGTGGGGTCCCACATGCAGCACTGTGTTTAAATCTTGGCACTCATGACAAAGGAAAGGAAGAATGAACTTAAGCTGGGAATACGAAGAAATCATAAGAGCACCTGGATTCCAGCATAGTCAGAACAGAAAAATTTCAACTAATTTTGTGACTGTAAATCTTCATGCCTGTAACAACAGGGGTTTGGGTACGATGAGCTTTGTTCAATATTTCTATTCCTGTATGTGCATATTCAAACATAACAATAGAAGAAATCTGTAAATCAATTCAAAACCAACTGCTCTTCATGTGCTGGGATAGATTATACATCAATGAATTAATCCAGCAGGCAGCATTGCAGAACACAAATAAGACAAAATAACACAAAAAGTGCAGAAAATAAAAATATCCTGGACATTGAAAAGTTTTTTTTATGATGACCATTTTTGGCACATAATGAGAATTATGAAAAAATATAGTAGAAACAATTGTACATGTTTCCAAATAATACTTGAGTTGCAAGAGTGAAGTACTGACCTGTTAGAATGGCAATGAAAGATTAGGGGGAAGAAGCCCAACTTCCTCCTCTGCACAAAACCATTACACATGAATCCTCATGACCTGGCAACAACAACTTAAGGGACAAAGCTCAGAGTAGCAAAATATACGTTCCATGAAGGAAAGCATTATCACTCACTTGATGAAGATGCTTATTATGTTAAGTAGCAAGCACCTCTTCACGTAAAAAGAATTTACAAATTGAAATGACGGATATAAGAATCAAGCTCCAGAAAGTCTAGCAAATATAAACAGTGAGATAGTAACAATGCATACCTAAGAGAGGCAAAGGGCAATGCAGGCTATCTGAAAGGCTAGCAAAGAGTTGTGAAAGTTTGCAGATTATAGAGAATTGAAGGAAAAGGATATAACTGGAAAAGAAGCCAATGAAACCCACCAGGTTTGAACATCGGGGGAAGTTTTCTTAACACCAACATTGTTCTGGGTCATACTTAGTGCTCACCATGGCACTCCTTTTGAGCTGAAGCAGACTGTGGAAATAACCTCCCCAGAGAACCTAGGAATCTCAACAGCACACAAGATGGTATCCAGACTGAATAAAACAATGTTGTATATACAGCAGAAGCAATGTCTTATGGATGAGAAGAGGTTAGATGACCAGCAATGAGTACTGTGATTGCATCCATTAAAGACAAGTTGCAACAAAGATATTTACAGCTAGTGTAATATACTTTTTTTTTTGTCTTTTAATTAAGTATAAACATGGTCTTAATTAATTTTAAGGGGGCTGCTCCTTCAGACAGTTTTATCAAATTTCTCAATGAGAAATCAACACAAAGAAATTTAAGAAAAGCAAACTAAAGCACAAACATATGCTATGAGCACTGCTATGCAGTGGATTTTATTCTGTTCAGTCCACAGCAAAAAACTGGGCCCTTTCTGCTGAAACAAGATTGCTAAAAGCTTGGCAAAATACGAAACCATGTAGAGTACGTCTTTTTTCACAGAGAAAAAGTTTTCAGTTCAATGGGAAATAGGAGCGCTTATTTCTGCCTGAAATTTTCATGTTTTTCTGTGGTATTTGCATTTTTCTTCAGTTTACATGCAGAGAACAATATAAACACTATACAAGAATCATTCTAAGAATTATGTACCAACTCCTGCAAACAATTAAAGCAGAAAAGTTTTCCGTATTTACTTTTCTGCCTGATCTTGTTGTTGACAACTGAACGTTTTACTAGTGCTCAATAGTCATTGCAAATTCTGGGAAAAGAAGGTTGCTAAGATTCCCTCTCATACTGAAGGTGGAATTTTCCACTTTGTATAAATACTATTTTTGTCAAATTTGTAAGAGTCCTGCTGCCACTGTACATGAAATGGAAAGTTCCACAAAGTAATGGCGCTGGGAACTTTTGTTCATGGGACATTTATTTTCATATCAAGAACAAACAAGCACCATAGTCATGAGCAGGACTTCTTATCTGAGCAGTAAATAAAAAAAATCACAAGTTTATTCCCAAGCATAAGTTCTGTCTCATTTCAAATTTTAATTTTCCACAATGCACTTCTATCTAAGTTCATGATAACACACCATGACAGCTGCTAGTTGTCACACCCCTGACATCTACCATAACGATCTGCTTCCATACAAAATGTTGAGAGCTACATCAGTGAAAGCAGAGAGAGCTTTCATTTAGGAACATTAGGATTTGTGTTAGTTGCAACAAAGGAAGATATCCGTCCAAGAATTTATATTTTTTCCAGGGTGACTAACAACTTTCAGCCATTACCTCTGGATACGTCAAAGCATTTTGATTAAAACCCCATCACTACAAAATAGAACTAGACAGAATATCAAGAGTTCAGCCAATCTACATACATAAAACGAAACCTTCTAATAATTTGTAAGAATTCTACCTTAAACCTATGGCATCAGTCAAGCTGTACACCACTATAAAAAGCACTCAGGACACAGGGAAAATAATTGAAGTTAAAAGCCAGCAGGAGAAGAGAGTCTGCTAGTGACTCCATAGGATTTAGTGCATTTTCTTTGCATGCGAGTAGCTCAAAAACAAAAGAACAAAAAAATAAAATAAATCAGATGTTTGAAAGGTCATGGTGAACTATAAAGAGGCATCCATTATAAACAACAAAAATCCATAATGCGTCTCTACTTTAAAAGAAGGGTCAGCCAGACTAGGTAGGCTTGCCATTTACCCTGCAAATATTACATAGGGATACGTATCAAGATCTTGCTTACAGCCTGGAACTTCAATTACATGAAAGAAAACACAGGAAAATAATACAATTGGTTATATTTACTAACTATACAGATTAATTGATGGAGTTACAAATACTGTTTTGGGATTTCAAAGTTCACCCTTCAATAGCAACTAGATAATGAGAGATCTGCTGAGATAATGAGATAATGAGAGATCTAACGCTGGTGAAAGCAATACAGACGTGTGGTCTGTCTTCACTGAAAGTCTGGAAACCCACTTCTCAAAGTTTTGCTCACACTGATAAAGTTAGTGACAAAAGTATAAACACATATTTGACTTGCAAAGAAAAAAAAGATTCATTGGTGACATATCATAGGAAAATGAATTGTTTGCTACCTTCAATTTCAGAAGAAGACTGGATTTAGGAAAAAGAAAGCTTTGTTTATAGGCTGAGCAAATTTGTTAGGGAATCAGATTTAACACAGAACATGTCAGAAGGGAAATGCTCCCTGGAAGATTCAAACAAAGAGGATAGGACTGCAGTGGGGTGTAAAATGTCACTGTGAGACCAAGCACAGTACTGAGCCTGAAGTGATAGTGATTTAAAGCCAGTGCAGCTCGGCTTGGGGCCAGCCTGCAGCCAGAGGCCCTTAGTTGCTCCAGGCACACACACAACAGATGTGCAGGCATTCCTGGCACTAATACATATCTACTTGTCTTGTTTAGGAAGCAAAACAGGTACAGAGAAGCTGCTACTACTTTGGTTATTATCTCTCTGCAAATGGAGCCTGCCAATCTCAGGTGCAGTTGTTTTCCCATCTCTCATGGAAATAAAAGTAATTTTATTAAGCATCCTGGCAAAAATAGTCTCATACTTCCATCAGCTCATCTCAATTAATCTCATCAAAAGCAGGGGAGCAGGTTTGCCTACGTTCATTCCAATCTCATTTGGCTCCCCCCCATTCTGTCTCCTCTCTCTTATTGCTCTCAGGCAGCTGAACACACCTGCCAGAGGAACGAGTAGGTGGCAGCTCTTTACCCTGATGTCCAATCTCCATAGGCTGAAAGTAAAAATGACAGAAATCTTGCCACTTCTGAATTTCCTTGCAATGCCCTTCAGCTGACAGTCATGGACTACATGGCTTAGAGTTACACTTTAATTAGAGTTTTAAGAAAGTCTAACATAACTGGTAACTTTAAAATACTGGTTATTTCATTTGAATTACATACATGCTTCAGATTTACCCACAGACTTTCAAAACCAAAAGCTGCTCAGAAAGATTTTGCAACTGAGACAAATGAAAACAAATAAAGAAACTGAGCTTGTTGAGCAGAAAATGAGACACTGACAGCCCTGAATTTTTTCTTTTATGAGCATTCCATCTCAACATACCACAAAACAGCAATAACAACAACGAAATCCCCCACATCAACAAGAAAGAAAACATGCAAGAAACATACTTTCCCTCATAAGGAAAGGAGAAGGTGAGAGCTGGATGTGTTTCATACTGCGAACATGCAAAATTATTTGAATAAAACACATTTTAAAATATATTCATGTTGTTGTTTCAGGGAAAGAAAGATGTATCTGCAGTCATGAGCAATTAAGGACAACATGTATACCTGCCCAGTTATCTGCAGTTTAAAACAGATGGTATTTCACAGTGTCACTGACTGAAGCTGTTCTGTTTATCCATGTGCAGAGAGGGCTTATTGATGCCATCAAGTCAGAAAGAAACAGCTCCAAGAAACAGCTGGGTGCAGTCTCCACCTTCCACCTTTCCCATAGAGCAGAAAAGCCTGCTTTTATATTAGACAGCTCAAACAATCAGGAAACCCTACATTGAAGAACTGAGGCAACATCTTCACAAAATGCAGAGCTTTAACATGATACACCAACCTGGAGAAAGCAGCATTCAAATCCAGATAATTTAAGAGTCCAGAAGGTATTTTGTTATGTACTATATTGACAGAGTTCATATACATTAAAGGGCAGAATTTTCACAGTACAACCCACCACCAATACTTCAAAGAGACTTGTCAAGTGCTGGACACAAACTACTTTAAATGATATGATTTCCTTTTCACTAATTTGTCTGTCACAACATTTGTTTGAGAACAGATTTGCTCATTCAGTACCTCTCAACTACATGGAAACTAATTCCAGTTCTCTCAGCTCTAACATCAAGCACCTTTCTTACAATCATTCCCTTCTGAGCTGGTTTCCAGCACTAGTTGCAGTCCAATTTTCTCATGGTTCTTTCTCCAGAAATGATTTTCTCTTCTATATATCAGTAAAACACCCAAGCTTCTGGAATCACAGGGTTAAGTTCAAAAACTGATAATCATTTCTTTTTATTTTACTTGAAAGAAAAGCATTGCCTTTTTTCTATATGCTTCATTTTTCAGATCAGCACTGAAGCCAGATGAGAACAATAACTTCTACCTTCTTTAGGAGCCTTATTTTCTATTCCAGCAACAAACTGAGCAGAAACCTTGAGATCACATCTCGAGATGGCACACATTGTGTATACAATGAGCACGCAACTCATGCTATTACAGAAGGTAAACCACAGTTTCCCGTTCAACTTTGAAACAATACCTTATGCATAATGTATAAAATTTGCAAGTTGCATCAACCTTACTTTCTGGTACACTTTAAAATGATTTAAAATGTCATATGCAATACTTCTGCCATAGGTGGTATATCTATTACTGCTGCATGTGACCCCACATTGGCATCCATTTTGTTGCTATCAACAATCACTTGAGCATTACAGATTTTTTGGCTGACAACATCACCTACTGCTTTGTTGTTACTTTTAAAGTTGCCATGGAGACAAAAGAACAACTGAATAGCAAAAGCTTAAGAAATATTTATTCTTTAGGAACAAAATTCTACTTGCTAACATGGAGTCTCAGGGTTTGATGGAAGCTGTAATAAACAGTAAATTTTGAATCAAAGCCTTGCTTAAAATGAAAAGGGACAAGACAAAAGAAGAGTTGCATTTCTTCCTACCTACCCAAATTCTACTGTCAATGAACCGATATAGAGGAAATTACCTCCTTGCTGTGGCAAGAGGAATCTCACGGGAGAACTTGCCTCCTGCCCAGTATCCTCAAGAGTAAGATAGTAGCTGTACAGAGCTTACCTTACTTTCTCTCCAGTTTCCTCTGTGCTGCAAGTAATCTCAAAATGGGAAGGAATAAGGGAGTCCCATATTTCATCTTCCTCACAAACTCAATTAAATTGCTGTTCCATCAAGAGAGACACAACACAAGCCACAAAAAAAAACACAAATCAAGGATCCTCTTTGAATTAATTCCCCTAGTCACACAGTCCGGTTTTTCATCTAGCACATCCCTTCCTAAACAGAGCACGTCTAGAAGCTCAGACAAACAGCTGAGTCCTGCTGCTCTCTGCCCATAATCCCTAAACGCACATAACTGTACAACTGATGTGAACTGTGCATGCCTAGCCGTTGGATACTTGGCTCCTTTCAGATTCCTGTCCTAGACATACAATTCCTCCTACGCCCCGCAGCTCCTGAGCAGACTGAGTACAAGGGATCAAAATGAGCATCACCTGAAGCCTCTTTGACCTAAAGTCTTGTTGCTAGTTAGTCTGAAAACTTTTGTAGATCTTATAAGCAGAAGAATATTGCTGGTTTCATAGAGCATATCAGCGGCAATCAGTAGCCAAACATGCAGCTGTCACTGACAGCTGAATGAATATTTTCCTATACAAGAAGTTTCCCTCCCACCCGCCTGACAGCCAGTACTTGGCAATGTGTCCCCTTTCCCGACACCCCAAAGGCAGCAGGAACACAAACTCTGCTCCCTGGGACTGCAGCCCGATCCTTTCCCAACAACAGGAGCAGCACTGGCTCCTCAATCTTCTGCTTCATGAAGTTTGAGGACTGATTTGCCCCTTCCCATGATGTGCAAAGATAGCAGTCAGGAGGAAGTATTTTAGAAAGAGAGTAGGTGGTAGGAGATAATGAGGAGAAAGACTGGGAAAAAGACATTTCTTTCTCTTTCTTTACCAGATATCCTCACTGAAAGACACCTGTATAGCCTTTCCTGTAATTGTGCTGCCTCTGTCCTCCATGCCTTGCTCCCCACAGCCCTGACACCCACTCCTTGCTCCCCCAGCTTTCAGAGCCTCCTGCAAACCCGCAGCTTTCATCAGCCCTGCCCCTATGCCAGAACATATGCTGCTGACATCAGGAAGAACACTTCAAACTGGGGATTATCATCCTTTATTTGCGTTAGACAAAATCTGCTTTTGTTAAGATGCCTTGAGTTGACTTTGGAGCTCAGAGAATTTAATGTTAATATATGAAAGAACATGCATGTTCTGACAGCAGAGGCTTGTTTCTCTAGCTTGGGAGTTTACAGCTGAGTGAGAACTTTCTATTGACAAACCAAATTAGAAACATTGATCCTAGTTTTACAAATTCTCTGATCTACAGCAATGATGTTCAATGTGGAAATAAAATTCTGAAATACCATTGCTTTTTAGTTCTTTAAAGCAAATACTTTTCTATTACTTGAGGGAGAAGAAGAAAGACAACGGGGAAATAAATTGTTATTACAGTTGTTTAACTTCATCTCAGACACCTGTCTGCAATCCTAAGATCTGAAGGATACAATGCAAATGATCACAACTACGAAGAAAAATGAAAACATAAGAGTGACTTCATCAAAAAGATGGTGAGAGTGAACTTTCCACATACTGCTGGCCCACTCTCAGGAGTTCCACTGTACAGCCTTGGTTTTGCCTAAGCAGGTCCTGTTCCAGTTAGAGAGAAATTGCACAGCTCAGACAAGTCATCTTGGCAGATACTGGGCAAGAAAGGAACAACCTTCATAACAACTTGTTCAGAGACATCACCAACCCAAAACCAGCATGTGTTATCCCTTTCAGGAGAGCACCCAGAGGAGTTTGCAGAGGACCAGGACTTGGGCACCACCTCCCAACACTGCAGCAGCTGCTGGATCCCAAGGAGCCAAAGCCAACATGCTGGCTTAAGGCTCCAGGCAGAAAAATAGGAGTCCAGCACACTGCTCCTGATAAGTTGCCAAGCCCAGCTCCACATTTCTTAGGTTAGCAATGCACATAGGGGATAAATTCACCAACAAAATGATGTAGTTTCTGGTCCTTGTACACCTTAATCCAAGTCTGAATGGAAAGCAAAGAAGTTCACTTATTACGAAACAAGGTAAAATTCAAAAGTGAGAAAAGAAAAAAAGACTGCTTTCTCAGACGAAATGTGAGTTTTGCTTTCACATCAGTAATGACAACTAAATTTGAAAAAAAAAAAAAAAAAAAAAAAAAAAAAAAAAAACCAGAAAATTAATGCTTTGAAATAGACAGCTGTCTTTGAGTGGAAGAGTTTGTCTAAGATTTCAGCTCCTATACCTCTTTATTAAATATATTTAAAAAGACCACCAATAACTGAGCTAACTTGGGTAGTGGGAGAAGAATACTCAGACTACTCAAGTACAGAAAAAGAAAAGCATTTATGGCAACACAAGTGGAGTTCAAAAGTAGAAAGTATCAGAAAGGATCCAAGCAAGTCAAGAAAATGAAGAACAGTGCAGAAAATGGCAAAAACACACACAGATAATTGATAAATTTCCAGCAATAAAAACAGTAAGGACAGACCTCACCTGTATCTTGCTGAGTTAGTACTTTCTCACTGTGCCTTACTCAGTGAAATGAATTTCTCCATGGTGTGAGGGTACACAGACCTGGAAAGCCTTTCCCCTGTCGGCCTGGCAGCAAGGAGCCATACTGCTGCTCAGAGCCATGGGTTTGTGCAGAGCTTGGTAAAGCTGTTAGAGCATCCATGCAATGGCCTTGCAACACCACACCTTAAGAAACCCCGCTGCCTTCAACTAAGTCCATTTCTCATCCTTCTATTTCTCATGGTGGTGGTAAGTATTCCAGATGCAATTTATTAGCACTTTTTTTTTCCTCATAGGTCAACATCAAGAAATGGATTAATGTTCCTGGTTTCTTAGGGTATGACAGTATCAAGAGGGTTTTTAAAATTCTTACAAAAGGTCTTAAAATTCTCCCTGGATTTGTATGTGTAATTGGCAGTATTATATAATTTTTAAGTACTGGATGACTCACAATTGCATATACAATACTGACTTTATAATAACTTTATGCTTCTTAATATTTCTTACACTTTCATTGCTCTAAGGGCTTAGGATTTCAATCCCCGATGTTTGGATTTAAAAGTAGGAATTCCTTTCTTTCATGTAGAAGTCTTTCCTTTAATTTCAAAAAGCAAAGGCAGTGCTAAGATCATTTTTGTTAGAGTTGCATAACTACCTCTCAAAGCACTCCTCAAATAGCTGTAACAGAAGGATTTTCCAAATCTTACAACTAGCCCTTCAACTAAGAGGCAAAATAAATCCCTATGCTTCAAGACTCAGCATGTTAAATGTGGATGAAAAATTTCCATGTAGACCAAGTATGAGAAAGTTTTTTGTTTGTTTGCACTTTTTTTTTTTTTTTTTTAAATGTATTTAGCAAACTCTTCCATTCCCCAAAACCTGATTGCTTCTTTTAACTCAAAGAACTACTTAGACTTTGTAACATGCCTCTGAAATACTAGGGCTACTACTATAGTGATTTTGAAGAAGTCTTCATTTTCAATTTAATTGGATTCTGGGATATGAAAAAAAAACAACCAAACAAACCTGCTAGTCTGTCATTTTTGTTTGCTTGTTTGTTTCACTGTTATTAAGTTGTAATAGGATCCTACTCCTTTCATTATCTCATACCATATATCAATGTTCAAACTTGAACAAGAATTCAAAAAGTAAAATGACACTGTTATTAGTATCCCACCAGCAGACAGCTAAAAGAGGAAGCTGACACCCCTTTACAGCTGCTCCAAGCAAGCATTTGGCTTAAAGAACTTTCATGTAATCTAAGAAGTATTCAAAGCACCAAGCATGCACAGAATATATCACTAGAAGTAATTGCAAGGCTATTGTATACAGAAAACCATGAATAACCAAGTGACAGAACACCATGTGTCATGTTTATGAGTCCAGCAACTAGAGCAGGAACAATCACCTAAATCAATCACAGGGAAAGCAGCATTCAAGAAGTATTTATGAGTTTCTTAGATATTCTAAAATGTCTGGAATCTCAGACCAACTTTGAAATTCAAAATTTTATTTATGTTAGTATGAAATTCAAAATTTTATTTTAGTATGACCACTAATAACAACAACAGAACACTGTTTCTACTGCTATTTCTAGGATTGATTTAGAAGAAAATTAGCATATGTAGGTAGTGTAGCGTACTTGCAACACAAACGTTTGAAAAGGAAATTCTGTAAGCAAAGAATGTTCCTTAGTTTGTTACTCTGTGGCATAATTATGGGTGATGAGATGGAAGAAAGAAATGAATGGTATTCCTAAGAATGAATATTGGGAAAACCAGCAAGACAACCTGACCAATAAAGAAAAAGGAGAATGGTAGGAAAGACAAGCTTAGGACTTCTACAAAAAGATCAGAAAATAATGAAGATGGTGAGGGGAGCCTGTTTTCAGCTGTTTTGAGACCAGTTTCATTTGTGTTTCAGTATTATGTCTAGTATTAAGCTATCAAATGTATTTTTAATGTGATAGTTACCATAATTTTAAAATTTAAAGAGCATGGAGCCATGAAGTGACCTTGTAGTCTTCACAATTGCTGAATTTAAAGTATATCATTTACTATAGATTGCATTCAGTGAAATCTGATCAATTTCTTTTTACAGCTAGAGTTGTACTTAATAAGAAACCACTCATCACTCCTGGAGGCCTTCTTGGCACTCAAGCTACAGAAACAAACAGAAAGCAACCTCCCTTATAATTTTTTTTTTTTAACTTTACATTTAAATCAGACAAAAATCATATCTTGTGGATTTCTGAGCCTAGTTCTATTCTCACAAATGCTCACGTCCATGAGATTTTCACTAGCATCACGGAAATACGGATTTCCTCCAGTGAAACAAACAAAACAGCAAAAATTTCAATGCACTACTCAGAAGATCACTCCAGATGAAGCCAGTGTCCCACAGCAGACTGTTCTGCAGTACAGGCACCTGATACACCATAGAGAAGCCTCATGTTTTTAAGCACATCAGAAATGCAGTACATAACTTCAGAGACCAACTCTTCATTCCACTGTAGCAAGTGGCAGAATTTCCCAACAAAACCAGAATTAGAAACTAACAGTTTAATGGTAATGAATTACATTGAATAAACATCTTGTAGAACTCAGTAGCTTAACTTCATATCCTGTCACACGGTTTAAACTATAAGGACACTGGTAAAAAGAGAGGGATACTGCGCTCTTCATCTCCAAATATTTTCTGTATCTTTTACTGTTTGAACAGATACTCTGTCAGTGACATCAAAGTCCCACAGGCACAGAAATTACTTTTTTTTCAGTAAAACCATAAGATTGAATATCTAGCCTTATTCTTCAATCTTTTTAAAAGCTTTGAACACTTTGAATTAGTCTCCCTTTATGTCTGTAGTGTGCTTAGTTCCTTATAGCCCTAAGCATGCTTGAAGTCAAGTCTCTCTTTGCACCTTCAGTGGCATCCCTGTTCCACTCTTGACTTTATCTTGCGCTTTTTTTTTCTTCTTCCCCAGCAGCCCCACTGCTCCCATAATGTTCTCCCTACAGGTTCTGACATCTTTGCCTTTCCTCAGCTTCAGGCAGCACAGTTTAAAAAAAAAAAATAAAAAAATTCTCTGCAAAGAGATGATTCTCTCAAAATATATATTTAGTCAAGTAGATTTTCTTGTTAGCCCCTGGTATTGATTCACTCCTACCCAAAGATTGATAGCTAAGTTGCAAAGTACATATCCCTAACAAATCCTCTGTTTATAAATAAACACTTTATCCCCTTTAGTCCTATAGAATTCTGGGACTACCTGAAAGAAAACAGCCTACCACTTGGATTAAAGTAAATGAAGCTTCTTTCTTTTGCAAGAACATGGGAAAGGAGACAACAATAAACATATGAAAACCTTTATCTCTGGACATTTTCTTCCATGATAAATTCATGAATTATTATGAGGTTGTTGTTGTTTATTTCTTTTGGACTCACAGCCTTCTTTTTGTAAGTGATTAAATCTTTATAGTTCCTACATTAATGTCTTATAGCTAAACTAACATTTGTCCATTAAATGGGACAAATTAATCTTTGCTGTCAGCCCCAATTTTTCTATGATTTACTCATACATGCAATATTTTGGCTCTGCATCAGGACATAACTCACGTAGACTGTAGGGCTGCTTTGCTACTAATGTCAGGAGGTTGGCAGTAGCCTTTCAAAGAACTTTTCAGAGCTATTTTTAGACCTATTACTGACATCTCTACCTAAGTTTCAGCTGTGCCACCATGACATGATGACAAACAATAATATATGGTAACTCAAGTCACTAAAGAACAGCTGTTGATATCAACAAACTGATAGTCTTTTATACAATACATAAGACATTTGAAAAGGGCCATAACCTTACCATGCATGGTTTAGAACAACTTAATTATAATACCTGTTGAATATTACTGTAGAACTCCATGTAAGCAACCAATCTGATTACGATGACAAGTCTAAACTGGAATTTGGTCAGTAAGAAAAGCAGAATAGAAAAAAATAGCTTAAAAAGTAAACCTGTACTGTCACTGTACTGACAGAGCCCGTTTTTTTGTTGTTGCTGTTCATTCTTAACATGAAGATGTAGAGGCTCAGGACTTAATGTTAGATCACTACCCATCCAGGTCTTTATTGTGGAAGCCTTATTATTGTGGAGGCTTTATCATGGACTTCCAGTACCTAAAGGGGGTTTACAAGAGAGCTGGAGAGGGACTCTGCTGGGGAGCGCAATAACAGGATAAGGGGGTAGTGGCTTTAAACTAAAAGAGGAGAGATTTAGATTAGACGTTAGGAAGAAATTTTTTCACTCAGAGGGTGGCGAGGCCCTAGCACAGGCTGCCCAGGGAAGCTGTGGGTACCCCATCCCTGGAGGCGTTCAAGGCCCAGTTGGATGGGTCTTGATCTGGTGGTTGGCAGCCCTCCTATGCCAGGGAGTCAGAACTAGTTTATCTTTAAGATCCCTTCCAACTCATTCTACGCTCCTACGATTTCTAAGATCCAGATCTGTAAATATTACTGATGAGCAACATTTGATATCAGTAGTAGTCTACTTTGAATCTACTAACAAGTAATACTGTTTATTGTATTAGCCAAGCCTTGCAGGAATATCTTCTACATACTGGAAATGAGAAAAATTCTCTATCTTCATTACATTTCACATCCCAATCAAAAAAACATATTGGCTCAATGCAAAAATAAGTACATCCCACTGAGCTTTTCCAGACTGCCAGTCCCTTGAATAAGCTACAGCAGTTACAGTCTCTTCCAATGTCATTGAAGCAAAGAGGCTAAAGTGCCTAAAGTCTAAAATATTTGTAATCCTACTTTAGCAATAATGTGTTACGTATGAAGATTTATTGGATTTCTTTTTTATTATTTACAACAATGAATGAATTCCAATGCATTCTAAAATGAGTGATACTATAGAAGTTGTTGGGTTGGGTTTTTTTTGGTGGGGACAAGAGCAGGGCATGTTACTTTGGTATGCTGCTTAGCCTTTTTTCAATTAACATACTCTATAAGCACTATGGAGGACTGTAAGTCCGGCACTATCCAAGTTGGTAAGGAATATTGTGGTTTTCTGTAATATCAAAATGTACAATCATATGTTTTCATGGACAAGAACAAGAAATACAGGTAATGAGGAGCAAAATACAATGAAATGAGCTGAGGCATTCTTTTATGTAGAATAAGTGCCTTGACTTTTAACAATACAAGTATTGTTGTAGAATCACAAGGAGGAAGAGTTCAAAAAGAAATCTTATTTCTACATTCCGAAAGCTCTCTTTCTTCAAGTTTCCAATAAAATTTAGAAAGAATAATCTGATTTTTTTAGCTATCGCCTTCAGTTTATAATAAAGCACCACAAGGAGAGGAAAAAAATAAAAAATACTTAGAAAATAATTTAACTAAACATGAAAATTCCAATATACTTTCTCTTTTTGTCTAGTACCACACAAGCACATCCGTACAAATGTAATGCTAGACAAGAAAGCAATACCAAACAGAGCTCTACATAGATATGAAGACCTGAATTGGATAATTGGCAGTTTTTGAAAATAACAAAAAGTACCTCATAAATGCTGGTGAGATGTATCATATCTTACAGATAACTGCATTTGTCACTGTTACATCAATTACTGCCTCTTCAAGTGAAAGAATCTGCTTTATCAGGGAACATCGGACACTGAATTGGATCTGTGCCCAGAGAGTTCTCTGGGTAGCACTGCCCTTTGAAAAGTGCAAGTCAGAGCTTCATTTCTCATCTGTAATAACTATTAATAAAACCACTTAATAAAGCAATATTTCAATTGTAAAGACTAGAAAATTAAATTGGGTTTCATAGTATAAGCCGAACTTCACTCGCTGGCTTGTATTATTACAGTACGCAACACATTCAGAGTAACTAGGGGGTCAGAGGGTAATTTTTATCATAAGATCACATTTTTCAGTACTCTACAGTCGGTCCATTGGTTTAATTTTCTTCAGAATTAAACAGTTGTTCAAAAACAACTATTATAAATACGCCAGATGGCATATATGAAGAAAAATTGGTAGACATCACCAAGTTAAGATTACCTGATGATGCCCATTGTGAAGGATTCTTAAAACTTTTGGGAGGACTTTTCATACTTCTGCTGACAATCAAGATTTGGAAGAATCTCCTCAGATTGTCCACTTGATCTTTAATATGCTGCCGCAACTTCTCTCTTGCACTCATTCTTCACACACAGCACAATGCCGCTGGCAATCATTCCTACATACAGAATTTAGAGTACAAATTTTTTCAGTCTTCACAACAGGGATGTTGGAAAAAAGAGGAACCAAGACAGGTCCAGCTTCCTCATAAGAGCTCCTGGATTCAGTAACTTTCCAATTCAAGAGGAAATTTTTAGCTGATTTTGTCAGGTAATATTATTTGTCCTGCAGCTCAGACTATAATATAGAAACAATATACTGATTCCTGTCCCTTCTTGTTCCTTTCTGGCTGCTCTGAGATCAGCTGTTTTCCTGCTTCCTCTTGCCCACCTGCCAGCACTAAAGCAGAATGTGCCCCCAGAGGCAGCCAGCACCAACAGAAATAAACATCACAACAAAGGATTATAGGGAGCTTTAAATGTAACACATAGAAAAAAACAAACTGTGCCAAGGAAAGCCATTCCAGGACCAGCTTTTTTTCTTAGCTAATCTACAGAGTCTCACAAAAGTGAGAATGAAAGATCTGATCAAAATCTCAGGAATTAAGCAGAAGGAATCTGTTCCAAATATACTTCCAAACAATCCGCTGTTTTAGTTGCACAACTTCAAATCTCAGCAAACAAGGTTCTGCAGAATTCAATCCAAACTTATCCCTAACCGTAACCATCTTTAACTAAAAAGAAAGTTGTTGTTCTCATGGATCCTACCTTTTCACCAGTTAAACCAAGTTTTGTAGGAGAGAGGACTGCTTGTCTTTGTGTCCACTACTGCATTGATTGTAGTGTAAATATCAGGCTTCCTGCTTGTGGAGAAACTACTGCAAAGCGTCTTTCAGTTCTATTTGCACATTTCAAACCTCTGCATGGTTCAGAACAGGGAAGTTTATGTAACGTTCCAGAGAAACTGCAGTACATCATGGCTCATTTTAATTCAGGTATGAATACATGACACAGATGAATTCACAAAACGCTCCTTTCATCTGAAATTTAAGCAGTAACCCTTTTTTTCCCCGAAGATTTAAGCTGCTTTAAGTGATGAAATTATTATATTTTCCTGTTTCTTTAAAGCAGTACTGGATAGAAACAGCTTAGGATGAATCCAGAATTTATTCACAAAAGAGTACACCATCAGATATAAGGATATTTGAATAAGTCACTCCAAAAGACCTCAATGTTCTCTACAACTACAGAATGCAATGATTTTAAAGTTTGCTGGAAGCACTTCAGCATTACGGCACATAAAAGCAACTTTCCCCAAAGGGGAGAAATTTTCAAGTACTGAACAGAACTAAGTATCTGCTTGTAGAAATCAGTTCATACATCTGGGATATTCACCTATCTAAATACAAACTTATGATGCAAATTTTATGTCCATGCTACCCACCACCAGTGCCCACACTGAACAACTTCCTTAGTAGTAATGCTGGTTTTATCACACAGAGAGAGCTATTTAAATTATTTGTAGGAGGGAAAGTGATAGTGGAGTATCTCTGTACTTCGTGATAGCACTCACTATCCAGACACCCATCAGATGCTCAGAGTCCTGTTCAGAATGCTCTTTTTTGCTCCCACCACTGCTTCTTGCCCCCATGGCTCTGAGCCCCATGCCGTTTTCACAGGAAGCTGGGTCAGAGCATCTCTGCTACTAGCAAGGGTTAGAAGTATTCCCTTATCTGACAACATTCACCCTGCTCAACCCTTGCCAAAATTCAGATTATTTACAGTACAGGAGTTTCCAAGTACAGGAGTTTTCCACTCTGTATTTGCAGCCTAAAGCACCTGCAAATATGCAACTAATTTTTTTGAAATCCATACAATTTAACTGGACTAAGCTAAATACTACACCAGTCATAAATCCTTAAAAACATTTCCAGAGGACATTTGTTTGTCTTCAGAATGTTAAATGCAGTGACAACCAAAAATGATGGTAAATGGACGATGTATCTTTTTGGTATAGAAAGAAATGAACTATATTCTTCTAAAAACAACGAAAGCTGATGAAATTGAATTTGTCACAGACAAAGGACAGTCAGACACAGAGCAGTGGCTGTTTTGTAACATTCAATTCACAGCAAATGAGCATTTTGTCAGTATTTATTTTGACGTCTGAAAAAAATACCAATGACATTCCTCCAGACGAGGTTGCCTTATACAAAATAAAAGTGTTTTTTACAAGCTAATCTCCTAACTACAAGCAGGACTTTGAGAAGGAGAGCATTTATCTGCTTTTGACCTTAATAAGACATCCTGAGAAGAACTTTCCGAAAGCACCATGCATATTTTTAACATCGCTGCTAAGCAGTACAGTGAAACCTGTGATGCATTAACACTTCATAAGCTCAACAATTACTCTTTCAAGTACACAAGAATGCGTTCCCTATTTTCAAATGTTATTACTGTACAATAGTTTCAACAACCACAAATAACACAGCACCCATGAACAGGATTTAGCAGCATAATGCTTAAAGGAAATTAAAGACATTCAAAAATCAAGCATTAAATTTTTTAGAGTCAACTATCAGCATGCTCACAAGGAAAAAACAAACTCATTTCAATATTTAAGCAATACATTCTTCCATTGGGCTTACTAACAAGAATTTTCATTTACAGCTTTCCTTCAGAAAATGTCAGGATTACCATCTGAACAGGGGGAAAAAAAGAAAGAAAGTTCAAATGCTGATTTTGGCATTTGTAACTTTTTGATGAAGTTTACCTAAAGATTAGAAAGGTATCTAGAAAAAATAGATCACAGGTACTCACAAGCTAGTATTTCCTAATTCAGATGCTCAGCTTCTAAACTACAGAAAACAATTACATCTTTCACTAATGCACTGCTGTTAAAAACAAATCAGCAAAACACTACATGTGTTTCCCCTTCCGTACGGCTGGAGAAAGCATACAGCGTTCTGTTATGTAGCTAGGTGAGAGACAGATTTCAACCTCCGCATGGAATTACTTACCCAGGAGCATGTTTCTCATCTACAGTTAGTTCTGCAGAATAGAAAGCTCTGCACAATAGATCTAGCAAAGGGAATGTTCCTGCAAACTCCTATTTGACTCTGCTCGAGTTCCGAGTAGGGCTCGAATTCGAGTTGCTGAGAAATGCGCTTTGCCCCATAAAGCTACTGGAATATTTTACTTCACTCTCATTGGTGAATGACACCTCTTCAGACTACACCAAAGTAAAGCAGAGGCATCGCCTGCTGGTGCCACCTTGATGTGAGGTAACAAAACCACAGGAAAAAAAAAAACGCAAGTAGTCCTTACAATGAAGTTTAAAAGTGAGGTATTTTTGTACAGCTGTCCTGAAATTGGTTTTAGCTCATTGCCTATCTTTGAGGAAGGCAAAAATTCTCTACAGAACTCCTGTATTACACAGGGTGTTCTGTTCCACACAACTAAGTATATAAATGGTAGACTACATTTAGGTTCTACAGAAGTGAAAGACTGATATTTCTTTCCACTGTGTCTGATTACATTACCTGAATTTGCCTCATTAGATATAAAATTCTGTGAAAATACTTCCTTTAAAGAAATACCAGCAGCAAGCAGGTTTGAGACTTTTTAAAATCTGGAATGGAATACCTCAAAAATCACCTCCAGTACTAATTTGAACATGAAATATAAATGCTTAGAATGCTACAGCTACCACAGTAAGTACTTACTGTGCACTGACACCCATAACAGACTGGTTCTGCACAGCCACAATCAGCTTCTGCTGTGAAGAGAAGTTTCTTCTCACTGCAAAAGCCAAAGACTTTTGAGTCATCTGAAATCTGAGACCCGAATCATAAATTCCTAATGGAAAGAGGTGTCTCTGTTCTGGATCTCCTCACCCCAGGGTGTGCCAGTACACTCAATATAATTGAGGTTTGTGTAGAACTTCTGATGCTTCAAAACAATTTTACCAAGACCATCCCAGTAAACACGCTTGATAAAAAGAATCTTATCAAAACAAACACACATCTCACCAAGAAACCAAAGAGCATTAGGATAAGATATTTACTCCAACTGCTCAAATTTATATCACATAATATCTGACAACTCCTCATGGACAAATGGAGAATAATGAAACAAGATCTACGTGGAGCTCTTCTACCACAGTGTTTTACCTTAGATGCAGAGAGAGGGAAGATTTTCTTGATTTCCTCATTTGGTTTTAGAAAAGTTGAAGGATGGAAGGAGAGGAAGAATAGGATTTTTAAAAGCATGCCACCACTTGGAAGAAATTTTCTCAAACCTAAAAATACTGAAGAAAACCTTTCTAAACAGATTGATTTGGATGCAGTCCATAAAACATTCCAGTGACAAGGGCCTTCTCTAGGGTGGGATTATTGGTCACTCAAAGTAGCACACATGAAACTTCAGCCTAAACTTCTTAGTATTTTCTATGTTCTCCCACTTCCTATCCTCTCTTCTAAAAAGGACATTGCTTTGATAATAACCTGCCAACATGACTTGGCAGGAACTACTCAATTTTGTTACACATCCTGGATTATTTGGTAACCTTGTTAAGAGTCCTTTCCTATTTTTTATTTTTATTTTTTAACCAAGGGGAGGGGCATTACTAGCAGTAATGATCACAGAAAAACAGTGGAAAAAATGAATCAATCCTGACATAAAAAAGACAAATAAAAATGAAACCCAATTAAAAATAAACCCCCTCTGATTTTTAAGCAGATCTTGTGATCTTGGAAGATGTGACTCATTCTCATTGCGCACTTGGGATTGGCAGCACCAAACCTCTATGAAATTTTATGTGGATTTTATATAGACTCAAATGACTTAGCAAGATGACCAGTATTTCCAAGTAAATACTACATTTCTCTCACGCTGACAATAATACTACTACTTGTATTTTCTGTGAGATATGGAGACTTAGAAAAAAAAAAAAAGAAAAAAGAAAAAAGGAAAAACTTACACTTTAAACCACAGAAGTGTTTCATATGTTCCATAAGCACACAGTATATCTGTGCGTTACAGTAAGACAAAATGGCAAGGGCTACATGGCCCCAAACCAGCACGCATGCTTCCTCCACTCCCTCCACTTGTTCAGTGTCTGTAATGTCTCTCTCTTGACAATGCTTGATAGTTTCTTGTGAACACCATCACAATCCACTAGTACTCTCAGGTTTGACCACGTAGTTGTTTGGGACACTGTAGATTTGTTTCCATCAGCAGCTAACCACAGCTTGCCCCACACAAGACCAGTCTTTAGCTGCAGATGATGTTCTTGTGACTCACTAACCACAGTTTTAGGATTTTAGTCTGCTTTCCAGCTCACATTAACCAAGCAATTTCCAGAACACAGATGATCAGAGTTTTAACTCCAAGTCTTCTTTTCATTTAAAACAAATGTTAATACCCTTCTACTCCAAGCAAGTCCACTGTCCCAAGACTGTGGAGGTCCCTGGATTATTTTCATGCCTGAGCCCCTTCAATAGTATGCAATCAGCGTTGGTCCAGCCACAGCTCCCCCATATTCCCAGCATGACAGCCTCATGGCTGAGGGCATGCAAAGTGCTAGCATGAGCCCAGCAGAGAGGATGAGGTGATGAGGAAGGCCAGAGAACACGAACCTTTCAAGTAGCAGCTTAGAGTAGTCAGGCAGCTGTTGCATTATAGATAGTGCTAAACAGCTGAAGAATCAACAAAAGCTAGAAAAGATGCTGAAAGAAAAAGAGAGTAACAGGAGAATTCAGAGGAGATAAGTTAGGGGGAAAAAAGGACATAAAAAACCACAGCATATTATGTGAGAGAAGAATGGGATGAAAGCAGGGTAAAATGTTGTTATAGCTTAGTGAAAGGCAGAGGGGCAGAGCTGAAAGTACAGCAAAACCATTAGGGACCAATGAAATATAAAAGGCAAAGAACAAAGATAAATGAAATACAATAAAAATGAACACATTTTTTTCCTCCATCTAGCTACCAGGTGATGACCTTCCAGAAGATAACATGGTACAACATTCACAGCAACCTGGTACTTGCTACCACAAACCTCCTTAAGGTAAAGGGGTTGGCAAGAGCATGCACACTGAGGCTGCTGAAAAGCAAGCAGACAAGCAGCTCTTGAGGAGCTGAGGGTGAGTGCACTCAGGCCTTGCTCACAAGCAGCTCCCAGAACCCAAGGATGAGGAGATGACAGACAGTTCATCTGTTCAACTCCTCCAGTATCATCTTTTTACTGAAGTTAGTATTTCCACACATATCCGATGCTTTCCTGGCATCTCTTTCATGTCACTGCTGAAGAAATGGGAGTTTTAACATTTGCAATAGGTTCTCTACTGTAGCTCACTAATAAGTTTTAATTAAAAAAAAAAGTGTCTTAGAATCCATCAATACCTACACAGAACTGGTATTAGACTCCCATTCTTCCTACCTCTCAACTTTCAGATTGCTTTGGTGCAGAGAAGTCTCCCTAGCAGGCAACAGCATAACAGGCTTCTATTCTGACTGATACTTAGGGACTCCAAGAATTGTCCTGTCAGGATGCAACTGAAGGAAAACGAACAGTATATGCAAGCATCCTTTATTTTCAGCTCAAGCACTGAGCTACACAGCCTTCCAGATGTTCAAAATTTAGTGCTTACGACTTCCACAGAAATTAACATCAAACTGTGATAACAGCATCCTACTGTCCAACCCATAAGAGGCTTGTGTGACCATGTTTGGATCCTTTAGGCTTAGTTCTTTCCTTTTGTGCATGAACAACTCTTCGGGCTTGTTATACTCGTTCTCTAGGCTGTATCTTCAGTACATCTACTACCTGCATACAGAAGCATTGCAGCAGATTTTCACAAAAGAGAAAAATGGTCTATAGTTACTATATGTAGTATTAACTGAAGACAAAATTCAGTACAGTTTTGACTATACTACTATGTACTACTCATCATGATTCTTAATCCTCACCTCTGTCTATCAAACATTTTTCATATGTTGTACAGAAGTGTTACTGTTAATATCTCAACTAAAATGAATATAATTAATATCTCAGGGAATGCACGATGGATAGATGGAATACTGCAACGCACACTAATGAAGTACATGCACTCTCCAGAGAAGCTGACTTAAACCAGAGGCTAGTATAAGAAAAAAAAGACCTATTTTCAGTGAAAAATTCCACAAATATTCTGCCTCTAATAATAAAGGATTCACACCAATACTCCAAATTCTGCTACGTCTAAGAAGTGCCAAATCACCCATGATTTGTTTTGAAAACTCAATACAGGACTGAAAGTGAAGGTAGTGTCAGTAGGCAACACTGCAGCCTTGTCCCACAAGCTGGGCTTTCTGCTGGCTGCGCTTGAGCAGTGTTTTAATCCAATGCATTTTATGCAATGCCTAAGAGTCATCTTGGTTTAAATGAGAAAAACAGAAGTCAGAAAAGTGATTTAATAGCGTTATCCTACCATACAGTCACATAGGAACAGGCGGGAGACACTGTCAAGCACAGATGAGAATCTGACCTGAGGTGAAAGTTCATTATTATAAGGTTCAGAAGAGAGCAGATGTTTTGGGATCACCCCAACAAGTAATTACTTCACTGCAGTCAGAAAAATGAAAATGACAGATTTACTTTCTGCTTTGGATCTTCTGTTATCAAACACTGGACAACAGAAACTTCCTCATGTAAAACATCAGATCCTTAACCACTCCTTTTCGCAGTGATCACTGATTCTGATAGATGCATCACCTTCTAGTTCTCCAAGTTTGTTTGCATTAGATTTGTGTAACCTCCAGAAAAAGTTTAGAACATAAGAAATTATATTTGAAAATAAAGTTTTTAATCATGTGTTTATCTACTCCAGCTTTTGCTTCCAAAATTCAGATATACGCTCATCTTAATGCTAATGGTAAAGAGTTCAATGTGAATAAACAATAAACAATGTGAATAAAGGAGAATCACAGAGCTTAACTAGCTGCAAGCTAACCTAAAAAGTTCTATAAAACATCCCTTGATGATTGTTATGTATTACATTAATGCTGAGGTGCTAAGTGACATTAAGCTCTGCAGTACTGAGTGCTGCATGCACAAGCTAAGAAAAAAATCCTGACCTAAGAGATTACAATGTAAGCAGAACCAAAAAGGATATAGAAGACAAGTACATCTCGATTCTTATGCATTGAATTAAAGCATCTGTGATTTTGTCCAAAAATGCCTGTGATATTTTCTGCTATACAATAGCAAATCATCTCTACTAGGCACATTCTTTTCCGTTGCTTTAAAAAAAAAAAATAAATAAAAAAAGACCTATTCAGACATCTTTATTAGGGCTGGAAAATAGTTATCCCATCACAACAGATAAATGTCAGTGACATTGCTCCTGAAACACAGCGTTTTTATAAAGTGATGACAACATTAAAGGAAAAAAAAAAGACAACAAATCAGAACAACAAATGGAACAAAAGGTGTAACAGTGCTATGCCATTGACAAAGCGCTTTGTCACAGAGGAACAAGTGCCCTCTTGATTGTGGTGCAATTCAGGCTGGGAAATGGCACTTGGAAAAGAAAAAAAAAAAAAAAAAAAGCATGAATGCTTTCAGAGAAGAAAAGAGAGCAGTGGACATGGATTTGGGCTACTAAAAGAACTTTCAACAATGCTACAGGGGGAAGCTCACAGTGGTATGTGATGATACCACTAAGAAACCTTATCTTGCTACTGGAGGTATTTGACTGCTATTGTGAATGCATTGGAAAGAAACTCTGTAAGTACTTTGAAAGACATTGCCTTTTTGACACCAGAAAACAGAAAATACTGTAGAGGTTCTGGAAGAGGAACATGCTGTTAAAAACAAATACATAAATAAAATAAATAAGAGTTAATCAGCATGCTTCTCTCTATTGTTAAGGGAAAACAAACTTCAGTAAACCAATCACCAAAGGTGTCAGAGAAGGTTGTACTCAAAAATGTCAGATTGATGATAAAAAATGAGGACATTTATACTGACACAAAAAAAGAAGTTTAGAACAGTTGCTTTGAGCATTTACATTGAAAATACATTCAAATCCTGTGAATGACTGTAAGAGGCTTCGGAATTTAAAAAAAAAAAAAAGAGAAACATGCATACTGTTTGCAAGGACTAATATGCTAAAAAGTTCAACATAGTCAGGAAGTATAAAGGCAGTGAGAGAATCAAACCAAAAGAATGAATAACACATCTGGGTATATTATAATAAGGACTGATAGTTTAAACCCTATTAATCCTACTTAAATGACTACTTCCAGCTGATGCACAGATTTGATTCATATAAATTTTTTAAAAATCATATTGATTAAAGTTCATATTTTTGGCCAGAAAAATTTATTATTTTTTTAAAATGTGATAGTCAGAGTAAACAATAACACAGAGCCTCGCTTAAATTTGTGCTAGCCACGGCCCATGGTCACCTTCTGATGTTGAGTGCTGTGGCATGAGAACAACAACATCCTGACGCAAGAAGAAAAGAAATGGAACTGTGCAAGAACTACCATACCTGATTCACAGGCACACTCATTATGGAACTTATTGGCAAACTTACGAGACATCAATGTCAGCTTCTGCTCAACTTCCTTTTTTCTCCAAATGGACATCTTCATTTAATGGCAGGGCACAACAGGAAACTCCCGCGGATGAAAACACCTCCGACAAAATACAGTGTGAGAAGGCTGAACGGTCTCATCATAATTTGGGCTTTCTGGCATGGTTTAACTGTGACACAGCACAACTCACTGAGCACTTGTGTTAAGCTGTAACTGTAAAACAGATGCAGAGAAACACCTCCTGCTTCCAGCAGCTGAGTTGCTTCACTGGCACAAGCTGAGAAATACAATTTCCAACTCTCCTCTTTAAATGTGAAGGGAAATGTCTGTTCTGTGACTGCGCATTGGGTTTGGTCTTCTCTCACACAGCCTCTTCAAATTAGAAAGGCACATTCCCCAAAGCCCCTTCCCTTCAGCCCTTTCTCTTTATTTGCTACTTTCTCAATTTTCCTTCTCTTGGTCTTTGCATTAAACATTTTCTCTGGGCAGGTACAGTACTGGCCTCTTTGTTCATTCTTCTTGCACACAGAATCCTTTTACTTGTTCACAATGTTGTGTTGTTTTTGGTTTTTTTTTTTTTTTGTGTTTGCACTATGTCTCACACTAGAACCCCAAAGTATTTCTGCAGAGCAATAACACCCACTGCAAGGATAGCTGGAGTGAATGCACACTACTGCATCAGCACAGCCACTCTGCAGATGACAGAATGGGGGAAAGCTGCAAGGAAGAGTCATCAGGACAGCAGAATCCACACTAGGGTATTTTGGAAGTGGAAAATGTGCCTGATAAGCAGATCCACAGCTATGCACTACAGGGGAGATTCTTTCTGCACTAAGGGAAGCTAAATGCCTGGACATTAGGACAGGGTCTGTTGTATAGAATTCCTTCTGAAACAGGCAGGCGCATGCTACTCTACAAGGAGACCA
This sequence comes from Lagopus leucura, assembly GCF_019238085.1. Classification (NCBI taxonomy): domain Eukaryota; kingdom Metazoa; phylum Chordata; class Aves; order Galliformes; family Phasianidae; genus Lagopus; species Lagopus leucura. The sequence goes on from NW_024962267.1 coordinate 7,158,685, forward strand.
GTCTCTCCCTGAGCATGGTGACAAATAATAGCTCCTTTTTATTTCAGCTTTAGGTGCAAAAGCTAATTAAACTGCATAACTGAAACAAGACAGAGTTAATTTCTCTTAGCAGCCAATCTTCTCTTTCTACAGAGCCATCAAATTATGAACGGGCTTTGCAGAGATGGCATCTGTACCAATGCATCGGAACAAGAAGCAGATTTGTACCTGTTAAAATCCATCCCAAAAGGTTTGCACGTTCACAGATGCGCACCGTTGTTTGGAAGTTTGCAAGACTCCATAAGTATTTATATCTACTATGAATACAAGCATATGCTCCTAAAGCTGTGTATGAATAAGTGTAGGATGTACAGAAGGTTGGCTAAAAATTTCCAGGCTGCATTTCCAGGATGGGAGCAGAAAAAACCCTGCCTCCCTTCTACTTCCAGGAACAGCACCACAGCCCTGGGCTCACACAGACAGACCTCTGTCCCTACACATTTGATGGAAAAACCCATTCCACGCTCCGTAGCATTCAAAGCCAACACTTCTAAAACATCACATGGTTTTTGTGTAAGGTATGATGCTAACAGCCAAAACTGCGGGGGCATCTTAGAGTGATTACTTCATTCTGAAATACTATCTCTGAATCACATGTTTTTTGCCTAGAAGGTTATTCTCAGTATATAGATGACAACCTCTCTTTCCAGTCTTGATAAAGCACTAATCTCACAGTGTTAACCTCTAAGCTTCTTATTGATACCTTAGCTACCTCTTACCACAGGCATTTAGCTATGATATTTCTACCAGTGAGTCAGAGACATACCAGTTTTATCCCTTTGGGACAACCTGCTCACATCAGATCCTCTTCCTTTACCAGAAGTATTCACTCAGCTAATCTAAGCTCTGCAGCTTAAAGTACTGGCAGCAGTAAGTAAGGTCATTCCAGACACCTGTTATAAATTTAAGCAACCTAATTAGCCATCAGAGTTTGCCCCACCAGAATGGCATACGCTTTCAGTGATTTTCTTAACAGAAATTTGTATGTACTTCACCAGATTAGCACTGCAGTCTGCCACCTCGTTGGCACATACCCAATACATTGCAATGCATGACAGGACAGATTTATGCCCATAAAAATATAATTGAGCTTTTAATTGTTATATGGAAAGCACATAAGTATCACTTTTCTTCTTTAAATACTAGACATGCATATTCATTTTTTTTCCCCATCTGAATCTCATTCAGTTATTTCAGTACTGTTGCTACCTAAATACAAATATCAGAAGAGCAAAACTGACTAATATTTTCCTATTTTACTTATCTGTTAAATGCAATACTGGGCAGAAGATGGAGCTAGCACCTACCTACAAGCATGGCAGAGGAACATTTAAGCCTTATTTTCACTTGTCATTAAATTTGCCCTACAATTTGCCCTAGGAGTTAAGAGCAGTTCAGCATACAAATTTGGGTATGAAAACTCACAAGCTTCTCCTCTCCCCGAACAATCTGATTCATGTAGTGACTTCCTGTAGCTCAGCCCTGCTCTTCTGGGCTCTGCTCTGCTTTACTGCAAGTTCAGGTCACTATTCAGGTGGTTCTGTACTTACACAGGATACTCCCCCTGGGCACAAGCATTCAGAAATAGGGCTGCACAGAGCAGCCTGCAAGGCTAGGTCACACTACCTCTTTTCAGAGGTATGAATAATTTTTATTATATAATAATATAATAATTTTTTATTTTTTATTTTTTTAAATTTTTTTTTAAATCTCATTTTCACTTCCTCTTGCAAAAAAAAAAAAAAGTATTTTGTCTGGGAACGGATTACCTGAGGCTGCTGACTGCACTACAATCTAAGTACCTAATCTTAGAGAAGGGCAGCAGGAGAAAGGAGCTCTCCCACTCCCAATCTACATGCACTTATTTTAGAATAAAATATTCACTGTTCTTGCATTTTCCCCTTGTTTTTTACTCTGGTGAGCATGTCATATCTTCTTTCACCTTAACAGTTTCAAAAGAAAATTTAACTTGCACCCAAAAGTTAAGCAGACACTTAAGGGAAGATGAGCAAAAATGGTTGACCTTGGGATAACTCACTAAGATTTCCTCTTCTCAGGATTCTTCCAAAAATTCAGTGCTAGAGAGAAATTCATTAACAAAAACTGACTTTGGTTTCTTATTTTAAAAAATATGATCTCTAGAGAAAGGCTAAAGAAGGACACCCAGGTAAATTAGCATTTCAGCTGATAAGTCATCATTAAAAGTAGGTATATTTGTTTAAAAGAAAATAACTACTTCATAAAGGAGGACAGGAATTTTAAATATTTTTTAACTCCTTCAAAAACAGAGGGAAGATGATAGACTAATATCAATCTTGTCACAAAGCATATTCACTCTCCAGGGGGTTGACCAGTACAGGGAAGCGATTCTCAAATACATCACAAAAAACAGAAGGGTCCCTCCTGAAATGTGAAAATAGTCCTTACAGAATATCTTTGTAATTTTCAGGAATAAATTGGACCTGCAGCCAAGAAACCATTTCCTGTCAATGTAAATAAACATCAAATAATAATAACAGAACTGCAAAATATTCATATTTCCACAATAAGGCATCAGCTAAACAGTAACTCATTATTTTATTTTTAAACTTTGAACAGTCACACATGTAGGCTCCTGTCTGCCCCTTCCTGATAGTTCACACCCATTTGTATCAGTCAGCATTACTGGCTCCTGACAAGAGGAAAACTGACTAACGAGACAAGTGTTGCTTCTGTACCAGAGCCAGATTTAGATCTGGGTGGAAATTTGAGATGCAAAGAAATGCCAGAGCAGCTTTGTCTCAATCCTTCATGTAACCTTTTATTTTCAGGGGGAAAACTGACTAATTATACTGCTAAATGACGATTGGCATCAAAATAACTTGCAGCCTCATATCTCTATTTTGAGGACAGATTATATCAGTGAAATCCAATGTATAAAGAAAGGAATAAAAGAACATTCATATCTGAAAATACTTCCTGTGACTCCAAACAGAAAGACTGAAGAGCAGTATAACTAGCTCTGGTCATTCCAACCACTTCTTGAGATCTCAGTATGTAAAAAATAACAACAACAACAAAAACCCAAAAGCATGCTTAATCTTCACCAGTTTTGCAATATGTCACAATAAAGTTTATAATATAAATACATCTGCTGTTGATGCCAAAAAAAGTACTAAAAAAGTAAATTAATATAAACCATTATTAGAGAACTTAGCTCCTCTTTGCCCTTATTCAAAACCGCCATGGCAGGTCTCCAATGACTTCCACAGTTCTGCGTGTACAGAGTTTCTTGTTTAAGTTCCATGTCACAGTCACTATATATAGCACAGTCCATAGGAGATGAGCAATTTTGGCTGGAAATAGATAGGACACCTAGGCATACAATTCAATAGTATGGAACCATCAAGATATCTCACAATGGAAGGGAAAATTCCCATCCATGCTAACTGATTCTGTAAACATCCCTGCAGGCGATAACAAACCTTTCAAGAGTCTACTTCTGATACAGATGCCTGAGAAAAAAAATACTGTTCTTATGACTAAATGAGCACCAAGTGAAATACTGTGATTTACAAATTTGAAAATAAAATTTTAAAAGTCCAAGAATGATCCAGTTAAGAGTTTTTTGTTGTTTTTTTTTTTTTCAAGATCTTTGTTGTTCCATGTATTTTCTGAAAATACCCTGCAAACATAATATTGGAACTCCACTTTTATATTCAAATTATAGAAATAAAACATGCAAAAAATCAAGGTTTGGAAAAGCAAATAGGAAACAACTTTCTAGGTTTCAGTTTCAGATACTGAAACAGTAGGAGAAATGAACAAAAAACCGAACACAAGTAAAGGGATAGATCTTTCATTCATCTTGTATGTCCCACTTCTATGTCACCCAGCAAAAATGTAATTCTTCAGGAAAAAAAGATATCAATTTTCAGTATAATAAATTGTCAGTTTCTTTCCTCTTCCCCACCATACTTGTATGAACTTTATTACTTCACTATTAAACTTCTTTCATAAATGATTTCCTCTCCGATATGCATTCAGATAAAGCAGTATCATAAGACAGATTGCAATAAGATGGCAGCTGTACCTCAAAATCTTCATAACTGGTTTTAACTCTTTCTATGTAGAGAAAACCATTCCTCCTCCCAACCAAAATGTCTGAAAAACAGATAAGTACTCTAACAATCTCTGTTGCTGAAATTTCGAACAAATCAGAGGATGAATTACTATATATTGTTACTAACAGAATAAGGAGATGACAAAATTGTTAACAGAGGAGGAACTAGAACAAGCAAGCTGATGGATTGCACTAGCTTGAGATGAGCTCAACTTCAAGAAAAACATCTCTGACTTACTCTCGCTTAATGCAGTGTCACTTTATTGTACTCCAAACTAGTCATGATCCCATGCAGCTGGGAGCCGTAGACACACAGGGTGCTATAACACACATCACACATACATCACTAGCATGTAATGTGGAACAGGATGCGCCCAAATAACTGCTATCATATTTAATGAAGTCATTGCAAAGTTTTTTGGCCAATTTGCAGCAACAAAATTGCTCCGAGGTGTTTTTACTGTGTCAATTTTTTGTTTAATAGCCATATGACCTAAAAAAAAAAAAAAAAAAAAAAAAAAAAAAAAAAAAAAAAAAAAAAAATCAAGCACAGAATAAACAGTCAGAAATAAAAAGTCAGAACTCCAGCAGAACTTAATGAAATGTAGTTCAAAGAAAATGTCCTTCCTGGAGTATCTTACCAAGATACCTAGGAGAGGTTTAAGCAACCACAGTATCATGAGAGAAGCAACAGAAAAAAAACAAACACCTGTACGATAATGCCAAATTATTTCTATTCATCTGAACAGTTCACTGAAAGACAAATTGGAGACACTGTATAATTGTTAGTGAATAATGTTAAATGTTCATAAGCAAAGCATTGGGTTAATTAAGGACAGCAGAAATGCACACCAACTTTGTAATCCTTAGATGCAGAATGTTGGAGGGGGACAAAAAAACCTGTTCATAATGTTGGGTATTTGCTATAATCACATCTGCCACTTCGGTTCTGTTTAACGTCATTAACACTTAAGTGAAAAAATAACAGAAATAAATTCTGCTAAATATTAGTTCAGGATATAATAGGTTTGCCCATCAACAGAAGAAATTAGCTTAAAATTTAGACACAGTCAGCTGCTCAGACATCTTCAAGAAATAAACCAGTTAAAGGTTGATCAGATTCTTTCAAACATCTCTGTTGCAATAGCATGTGAGAGATCAAGTGTTTTCTGATAATTATTAAAACAGAGTCTTAATATTGCTTGTAATAGATGGCACTTTCATGAAGAAGCCATTATGGCTTTTTCCCCCCATTAACGCCTTTCATAAAGGTTTTGTTTGTTCATTTTGCTTGATTAGTTTTGTTGCTTTGGGGTTGTTTTTTTGTTTGTGTGAGTTTTGTTTTGTATTGCTTTCTTTATTATTATTATTTCTATTCCATGCCTGTGCAAGAGAGAACATGCCTAAGCATGCTTAGCCACCTCACTGAAGAGGATACTAGCACTCAATTCCCAAGAGCAGACATATTTGCATAATTTATATTCAAAACACAAACCTCATCAAAACCTTATTAAATTTCTGTAATTATCTATTAGGTAGTTTCTGTTGTTGTTGTTTAGTTGTTCCCCCCCAACCCTCACCCCCCCCCCGCAGTATTTTGGCTTTAACACTTTGTGCTTTATTCTCCCTTGTCACAAAGAGCATTCCTTCAGGGAACATCCTCAAATCGGGTAAATCCTGCTCTTTTCTCAGTTATATGCTTGAGAATTAGAGTTACTTTTGCTTAATAAAGGAGTAGCCAAATGAAAGTTCTGCTCATCTAACATCAATTCTTTTGATAAGTGTAAAATTTAAGAAAATTTTCATATTACAGTCATAGGCAAAGTCCATAATTATGCTGAAAGTATGAGGTCTATTTTATTTTTCCTTATCATGAATTTTAAATAAAATTGTTTGGGAAATCATGTTATCATTTGGTGTTTCTTGATTTTATACAGGCTGCTTTGATTGTTAACACTTATGAGAGAGCTACAACCTTATCAGCAATAAAATGCCCACTGACCAACTTTCTATTAAAAATTATGTAAGGAATTAGCATTACGTATGGAAGTGAAGTTTGGTGTGCCACGTGGGAACTGAAAATTTAAATGTATCTTACTGTCAGCTACAAGATATACAGCATGCTCATTTTTATCTCTGAAGTTACAGAAACTGTGACAATTTTAAAATCAATTAACGACCTGTCACAAAGATCAGTCCCTCAGATGATTCTGCAGCCCTACTTTCCCAGAGTGGAACAGGTTCCTTGCTAGATAAATGTATCTGAAGATCTGCATAAACATATTCTGCCACAGAAGCCACACCATGAATGACTCGGTGAGAAGTAGCCTGGCTTTTAGATCAATCTGAGCCCACTCCCTCCTCCCCTCCTCCTCCTCAAAATGCAGCTTCATCATGAACTTCTGTTCAGTAAGAGTCATTAGGCTTATTATAGTTCCAGATGACTTTGAGATCATTCAAAAAATATATATAACTTAACACAGATGAACTATATTTCAGTCTTGTCCAAGTTACAGAAATACATTTTCATTGTTCCTACTCCTATGCAAATTCAAAATATATATTAAAGATCTGGAGAACAAACTAAATATTAGTCTACAGTACTTTTCCTTCTCTTTGAATGGCGACAAACAGAACTAACCCACAAACTCTTCAGCCAAGAGTCATTAATGCAAACTACAAGGTCATCATGATAAGAATAAAATCAATGGGATTGTCCTTCCGGGCTCTTCTCAGATATTGCTATGATGTCCCTACAGCACCTTCTTCTCCACGTTTTCTATTCAAATATTTACTCTGGTTGCAGTTTAACCTGTAGTTTGCTTTGTAATTTGTCAGTGCTCTGGTTTTGTCCAGAGCACCATTTCACACATCAAGGAGGACTGCACTGTTGTGCAACTGTGCTCAGTGCACATCCCAGTAAAGCTTGGTGGCCCACAGTTATTCTATGCATGTACTAATAAGCTCTGGAATTTCAAATAAAAACAAAGCATAACACATATGAATTGACTGACATTTAATTTATATAGGAAAGTATATAGCGTGAAAAATACCAATACTGCATTATCCAGGATTAAATTGGTTTTCAATAGCAACAACTGCAAGAGTTGCAATAACAAAATAGTTATTTGGATACCACTGAAGTGATATAAATCTCGAATATGCATTTTCTTTTTATTTCAGAAGAAATACAGCTATTTGTTCTGATTCAGACACATGTACATGTTATGCGCTGGCTGGGAAAAAAATGACAAACCTATTATTCTTGAGCCTTAGTTATAATTACAGGAAATGAATGAAAAAACCCTACTCATTTTTGTACCTCAAACACAGATGATAATTAAGTAGATTAGCAAAATACAGAGCCTCTTACACTCCCCACTCTCCTTTGGTTAACCTGGATGGGAGTGTTGTTTACTTATTTATTTTAAGGATAACGTTCAGAAATTCTTTGGTCTTAAGAAATTCTGATAAGCCACACATTCACTGAATGCATAAATCTTACCGAGATACTGACTTAAATTTCAGTACTGTAATCACAAGACCTGCAAATGTTCTCAAACAAAATGAAATCTCCAAAATAATCACACACCTAATATTGTAAATATTTGAAGGTTTTGAATGTACTTTGTTTAAATACAAATAAATAAAACTCAAAATGCTGTAAATCTAAAAAAATGTATACTTATTATGATAAATGTGAATGGCATTAATGGAAAAAAGATTACTAGGAGGTATTCTAGGAAGTGTGCAGTTTCTTACACTTTGTAATTTTAGTATACATTGATATGTGTGCAACAATAAACAAAAGCATGCAGCAATGCTGCATACTTCTATCACATTGATTCAGAGCTAATTTGAGATTTGTTATTTCAACATAAAATGAGAACTTCAGCACAGAAGTTCTTTTTTTTCTATTGAAATTATTCAAGACAAAATTGTGTACAACTAAGAGTCTGGCACTAAAGAATAAAACTAGATAAAAACTGAGAGGTTTATCAGCTAAATTGAAACCTTGAATTAAGCTAAATAATAGAACATATTGCCTGAATTTGAGTAGCACTGCTGATATAGTTAGAGTAAGTTTTGTTAGATCTTAAAAACCCCAAATCCACTCTACCATAGAAATTCATCTACTTTAGCCTTTATTTATTTAATCAACTTTGGGAAATGAAAATAGAACCTAGAAACACATTAGAAGCCATTCTCCATCAATTGCCTAGAGCTTTATCACATCAATACCTCTTATATAGTTGTTGAGTACAGCATGTTTCAACAGAATCGCGTTGTAGCATTACTTATAAATGCAAGTTTATCTACCAAAGTCACAAACATAGAAAAAAAAAAAATTAAAAAAGGTGATATAATCTGAATTCAAATAAAGTGGCACCTGTTCCAAGAAGTCTTTAACTCTGACACATTGAACATGAAATTTTTTACATCTTATTCAGGATTTGGCAAAACCAGATGGAGAACCTGACTCATCTCATGAAATGTGCCTCAGCATTTGATCTTACTGAAATCTACAATCCCAATAGTGCCAATACCAGTGGTAAGGCTCCAGGATATCAGAGGCTGCAGTGTTTTTTTTACTGCCTTTGAGTAACTGCAGAGAAACCCATGTTTTAACTAGAAAGATTCAAGACAGTTACTCATAAACATACGTACAAAGTGCTCTCTGCTGCATTGCAAACCTTGCCATGCTAATCCTTGCTGAAAGATGTATGCCGCTTAGCTTAACCGTTAATCTGATATGCACAGGATGAACTTGAGTATTCCTGGCTGCACTAATTTTAATATTCACACTGCCGATATGAACACTCAAGAAGTTTTCAATTAATACTAGTTCCCTCCCTTCCCCCAACAATAACATAAAGCTGTAATTGAATGAAAAAAGTGCACTCCATGTTAGCAGATGAATTGAGACTCATTATTTCACAAGAAAAACAGGGATTTTTTAATTTTTTTTTGGGGGTGGGGGGGAGTTGGGTTGCATCCTTTTTTTTTTTTTTTTTAAAACACAGATTGTAGACCAACTTGCCCTGTAGCATCAAGTTTTTCTTTTAGAATTATCATTACTCATTCCTATGGTCTATCACAAATAAAAGCAGCTACTGATTTTAAGGTCAAGACCTAATTCATTCACAAAGCATAATTTTGCAAATATAATATTCATATACCATGATAGCTTAATGCTTTCTGCATGTGTGTAAAAGACAGTCCAGTCTGGCCAAAAGCAAAAACTTCAAGCTCCTCAATTCTTTGTACATGACCATCTCAAAGAAGGAAATCAGGAACACATTTCTGGAGCAGAAAACAAGTGAGCCAAAAAAACATTCCCTGAAGAGCACTCAGCACAAAGCAGCTTGGCAAACAGAAAACTTAAAAAACTCTCAGGTCTCAAAGGTTCAAAGGCAAAATTCTACGGATTTCTATGGCACATGATTTGTAACTCCGCCTCAGAGATGGAATTTAAAAACTAATTAATATTAGCAGTTGGCATAACCTAGAGTTTATTCTTGTGCAACAGCTAAACTGTGCACAATACTTTCATATGACACTGTGATTCAGCTTGAGTTTCATGAAGCTACAATGGAACATTTCTTCACAGATCTAATTTAGCAAGTGGTAATTCTACTTTGATCAGTTGCTAAGTTGAGAAGATAATAGAACAACAGAGAATATCTGAAGGCAATGTTAAAGATAGAAACAAGCTATGTAAACAAGACCAACCCAACATCTTTAAAAAACTCAGAATAGCAGGATTCCCTACAGTGTCCCCCAACACTAGGGACAGTGCCACCACAGTGCCAATGCTAATTTTGCATTCCCTTCCACAGCCATTGTCAGGCTAAACTTAATATGACAGAAAAAGCATGAGAGGAGTAGACAGTAACACCTACCTAATGCCAAATTAGCTTACCAAGATTGTGTTTTCAACACATGGAAAAGAAGAACAAAAAAATCAGCTTCCTTTTGTGAAATATGCCACGTTAAAATTCCAATTTAAAACAAGTAATCTAGATAGGAAGTTCAACTCACTGCACTGGAAAGAGATACAGGGTTAATTGTCAGCACGAGAAAAGGAGGGTGATCAGGCAGACCCAGGTCATTTCAAGGATGTATGTTGTGTCTCCTTAGCTCTCTGCTCTGCAATCTCTTGGAGAAATACACTTGGAGAAGCAGACAAATCTTTAATATATTAAACAATGAAGGCAGTCGCTGCCTTTCCAATTGCAAGTAAAGACCAGCTTAGTCCTTCAGAGCATAAATAGAACCCAAGAACTGTCAGCAAATATCTGCTCCCTCAGTAAAAGACACCTTCATTCACAGGGAATACACTCTGGAAGAAATCTTCCTAACAGTATGTTCAAGCTGTCAACAGCCACAGTCACATCATTATTCTCAGCTGGCAAAAATTAGAGCAAACGTAGTGGTTGACAAGGGCCACAGATTCATAGAGTTAAAAACAACAACAAAATAATTAAAAAAAAAAAAAAAAAACAACCCACCCAACAACTTAACCTCTTGTGTTGCAAGCACAAGATAAGGGTGCTCAGATTTGTTGTACCTAAATCCTCCTCCCCACACACATCCCAAAATACATCACATATCATTATATATTTACTTCAGTTTCCTCCTGTTTAAGTAAGAATTACACACAAGTGCTCACTACTTCTCAAAGTAATTTTGAGACGTCATACTCGATGCCCATTCATTATAATAAGTGCTCAGGAGTGCGTACTAAAATGAACAGAACAAAATTTTTTACACATTTCTTTAGCTTCCATATCAACAACTCACAGGTAACTAGCAAACAATTCTATGTTGGCAGACATAAAATTTTAATCTTATTAATGGTTGCAACACACACAAGGAAGAAAAAATATTCTGAGGATACCATAGAAATGCAATAAAATTAGAGTCAAAGACACAAATTATTGACTTTCAAAACAGAATCAAAGATGGTTTGGGCTGGAAGGAACCTTAACAGTCACCAGCTTCCCTATTGTGGACAGGGTTTACACCCAGTAGCTCATGCTGCCCAGGACTCCATGCAACCTGACCTTGAACACTAGGGATAAGATATAAATACATACTTCCACATGTTCCTCCTGAAAAAAAACTTGCCATATTTTTGAACTGCAGTAATCAAACTTTGCAATTATTTTATGAAAGACATGTAAGGCAGACATATACCTCAGGGATTTGAACTGGTACATATTTTCTGCTCTTGCAAGACACTGCAGTTCTGAATTCCCCTGTATATGCTATGCTGAAGCATAAAAGAAAATACACTGAGAAGAGAAACAAACAGATTATGCCCTGATTATGAATATTTGCAGCTCTGAACTAATTGCAATTCAATGTAATCATCTATCACTGCTTAGATTACCAGCACAGTACTTCTCCGCCTGCCTCAGTTCTGTGCTCAGGAACTATCTTAAACTATTTTTGGATTTCACATGCGTGTATATTGCACATAAGCATATCTATCCTTATAAAAATATAAATTGAAACACTGCTATTTTAACCTACTGGATAAAACACTAAAAATCAAATCATTCTGAAAATCAAATCATGCTTTGAACAATGTCTTCAATAATATATTAGGTCATGTCTTTGCCCTTGAAAGCCCATTTATGAAGAAATATGCCTTGAATCAATTCCATATGCCCACAGAACTGCTTGCAGAACTTGATTTCTTATTTTTAAGCTCTGTAATACTGTAAACTCTGCTTATTTCCAATATCTCCTTGGGATATGTTCTTGCACTCAGGTATTTCCTTTAGTCACGTTCACGTACTGAAAGTGAAAACACATAAAGACACTGCTTAGGACTTGCTTCCGTTTTCTGTTTTACTCATTACTGAAGGGTTTAAAAGCATTTAAGAAAGTTTGCTGAGATACAATCTTTACCATCTCCTATAAAAACAGCACAGATTTTCTTTATCCATACCCTTTCCACACAACTCAATCTCCTAACGTTTGAAAGACCTGTGTCCTTCTCAGAATCATTTGGATCTTACTTTCTCCTGGTGTGTAAGATTTACTACCTATGAAATATTTTATTGCCTTATTTACTGGCTTCAGTGGCCCCTTCTGGGAAAATAGGCAGATCAGCTACAGGCACCCCTAAAGACAATGATGTTAATGACTCCAGCTGATGTTTCTACTTTTCCAGCCAATGGAAACGTGAGCCCTGTTCCTGCAAGAAGTGTGTTTCGTGAAGAACTGTCCCAGCATACTCCAAGTGCTTACTGCCTGGAGCAATACCAAATATATATTCTAGCCTATTTCACAAATCTGTAGAAGATCACACAGCCATCTAACAAGGAAGAGTAGTCATTTATGTTTTTCATAAGCAGGATTACTCAGCTTAAAACCAGGTGAGGTATGAGAAGGAAAAAAAAAAGTTTAATCTTTCCAAGAAAGTGGTTGAAGGCAGGGATAGATCACTAATGGGAAAATAAAAAATAACAATCATGATATTTCTGTAAAGTGTTTCATTTAAAGATCTCCAACCTATTTAAAGATATTATTTCACTTACCCTATCAACATGCCTTTTCTTTGTTCAAGTAGCACTGGAAAAAAAAAACAAATCAACATACAAGTTTTGTTCACAAATCTGACATGCTTTAAAGCCAAGAAAATATATATTAAAAATGTAAATTTTGAAAACGGTTCAGAAAATAACCTTCGCAAATTAAATTTCAATCACCCAGCAGCCTGAAATTGGCCATTCAGCGATTCCTCCCTTGAGCACTAAGAAAGAGGCTGCAAACTTGAAGGAAATCATCACACTACAAGATCCTTTGGATTACTGTGGCGTCTCAAACAGACTGTGCAGACCTATAAGCAGCCACTCCAACTCTGAGTCTCTCATAGATCCTTACACACTGAGATATTTGGACCAGATGTTTAACACCATCCCAGCATCACACGATCAAAAAGCAGTTTAAGAAACACTTGACAGATTAGAAGAATCAGGCAGGCAGTATACACAGACAGATTGTGATAACTAGTTTGCAAACCCGCATTTAAAAAAACCTTCAAACTTATGCAATTGTAGGTTTCTATTTCTCCTGAAGAATTACAGAAGTTTAAGATACAGTAAGTATGAAATCTGAAGTCTGCATGTATAACTGAGGACCTGGAATTAGGATGCTGAAAACCTAGATGAGAGCAATATTCCCTAGGCATCACAGCCTATCACAGGAAGAGATTGCATCATAATTCAAATTATTTTCTTGTGGTGAAGAAGAGTGATTGCTTCTAGATTTTTTATCCAATGCCTTCACGCATTGTTTCAAAGTAGATCTTAAAATTTGGATAGCAAATGTTTTTTCCCATAATTTTTACGCAAGTCTAGCATAACACAATCGTGGTTTTTAAGATGTGCCTGCAATACAAAGAACACTCGATTGTTATGGCATAGAAGACAAGCAGCTCTGAATTGAAATGCTTCTCCTTCATAGAGATGATAGCAGCAGGTCCTCTGCCAAGACAATTCTGAAGATATTAAAAAAAAAAAAAAAAACAAACATATCAGAAAGTAACGTAGAATATTTTGTAGTTGTCACGTAGGTTTTTCTTTTTTATTTTTTTTTATTTTTTTTATTTTTTCTGGGGGGGAGAGGGAGTGGTGGAAGGGGAAGTAGGGGTGACTCTTTCCCTTCACAAGGCTATAAGAACAATTATACATCTTCGAAATCAAGATAAATAGTACCTCCACATGGACATTCCCCTTTTTTTTTTTTTTTATATTCACTGACAGGTATTCTTCATTATTACTCACAATATCAATTCTGACTTCTGTTTTTAAAGACATTTTATTAGGCCTCCATGCTTCACATCCCCACCAGCTCTTATTACCATTTTCAAACCCTATGGTGAAGCTGACAAGAAACAGAATAGATTTGACAACCAGAAGCTTGGAAATCTAGCAAGAAATTACTATGCAAATGTGTCTGGGAGAAGATAACATTAATAAATATTTGCTGACGGGCCTTTTGCTCTAGTGGGTGGCACATTTATAATGAAAACTTAACAGCAGTTAAAGCCAAAGACCAGAAACCTCAGATGTACTTGTGGATGATGGATGACAAAGAAGAGGAAAAACAGTTCTGCTCGTTGTCATTTTTAAGGAAACTAAGCCAATCTCATTACCTGAGATGAAAATACTTTCCTTCCAAATCCTCACTTGCTATGTTTTATTTACCAAAGAAAAAAAAAAAAGGAAATTTTTTTGTTCAGCAGTTACTAGCAATTCAACAGTATGTATTTCAAAGTACTCATACTTTCAGAGCTGAAACATGAAGTGTAACAGGCAACATTAGGTTTGTCATTAAAAACAAATCAGAGCAGTTACTTGTAAAAAACTTCATACATGTTAAACTTAAGTTAATTCTAGAGCTAAAGAAACATAAATCACATGGAAGCACTCCATATTTTGACTTCACAGTTGAGAAAAAAATCAGCTCTAAAATTTAACACAAAGACAAACGTAAGAAAAGAGGAGGAGTTACTTCCATGTGATCACACGAGAAGAAGACACACTGTTTTCAGTTTGGACTACAAGAATGTAAGACATTGTTCTGGAAGACAAGTAACTGGCCTGGTGTAACTACAGTACAGGGAACTAGAGGTAGGACTCACGTAACAGGAAAAACAATGGCAATTCAGAAGTGAGCAATTTATACCAGACACCGAATGGCATACAGAAGAGAGAAGTCTGTTTCTATTTTAGTTTGAGTGTCCCTATAGTAGAAACTGCTGCAAAATAACTTCCTTTTCTAATACAACCATAGCTGTGATTTCCTCTTCTTAAAACACTCAACTGAAACATTTTTTGGATTTATCAATGGCCTGCACACTCAAAAGCCTTCCACTCTGAATAGAGGCACACATACAGACACATACAGACCAGGGATCACCCTGACACTCTGAAGATAATCAGCAGCTTATTATACTAAAAGGTCAAGTTTGCAAGTGATACAGAAATCATATAAATAAATTCACAACAAAATCTAAATGCATAGAGCTTTTTCACTTCTATTTCTTTGGGAGAAAGTTTGCTAACAGAAAAATGCCATATTCTGGCAGTAATTTCATTAGAGTCAGAAATCCTGAACATCAATTCACAAAGCTTAGAAACATTAGCATCATGCTTTACAGTCACAGGCTTAAGAATAAGCCTGTTGACAGGAACATGTTGTCCAGGAGGTTCTATGCAACTAAATTCTAAGCACTATTTAAAGTAAAACAGGAAGGAATTAGTCACCCAAATAAATTAATATGCTTATGCTGTGCTTCCACTCCTCCCACAAACTAAAGAAAGAAGGCTTTGTGTGTGGATCGATGGATGGATGTGGGTGCTACAAATGTGTTCCAAATGAGCTGAAGACATCCCAAGGATAATAGCCTGAATATCACATGGTGTGATATTTTCCCTAAAAATCCAGATGAAATGGAAAAATACCAAGGAGTATCTGGCAAGCACTCCAGGTACTAGAAGTGATGAAATTAAAAAGATTCCATGAAAATTGTTTACATGATTGGGTTGTGGGCAGACAGTTCCAAAATGTCTTTATAAAATATAGGAAAGAATCTGCACAGTAAGGTACAGGCCATGTCTTTACAAAAACTAAGAAAATAGGTAGAAGATATTATATTCCCTGTTTTTTGTGTTTATTGAAAATACACTTTAGATAAATGAAAGCCTTTGGAACTAATACTGAGAAACTAACGTGAAATGTTACCTGCGATAAAAGGGACTCCAACTAAAGTCCCTTTTTGATATTAAGATCCGCAAAAAACAAACAAACAAACAAACAAAAAAAAACCAACCCCACAACCAATATTTGTAACATGTTTAAGTGCTAGAAATCACTGCACAATCATATGTAAATGCTATCCTGGACAATATTAAGCTGCATAACTGTCTTTCTATATTTAACATATAGTGTTAGAAACTGGGGCTAATTTCTAGGGAAGAACTAAGAGAGCCAGCTATATCACATGCAGTTGATTCAACCTGGAGAACAACTGTCCCTTCACAAGTGCTCTCTGAGAAAAGTTTGACCTTGCCAGCTGAAAAACCACTGCAGTAGAGCAAGGAAAGTGGAAGTCCAGAAAAATCTTGAGAAGTACGAATAGCACACACTCCTTACCTGATACTAAGAAAGAGAGCTTTATGCATTCAATTCTAGATGAAAGAGTATCTACCACTGGTAAGAGTACATTGTGAAGACTTAAAAAACCAGGACCCACCATTCTGCTATGAGGAGGCAAAGTTGTAATTCTGATTCATTGGGGAGTTCCTGAGATCACTGGTATGAATCAAGTTTTTGAAACAAAAGGTAAGAGATACTTCTTCCAGATGTTACAATTTGCGTTTGCAATAGCACACTTAATACAAACTGCGACGGACTTGCCCAAGCTACCTGGGCAAAAAAGGAGATGTATCTAATAGTAAAAGACAACTCCAGGCTTGTAATACAGAAAATTCAGATTAGTATTAAAATGCAATTCTCAGCAGTTAATGGATAATTTAAACAATTCAACAGTATAACGACTGAATTTATCAAGTCCTGACATCCTTACATTGAAATTGGATGTTTCCCTAAATAACGTGTTCTAGTTCAATTGCAGTTATTGGACTTAACACCACAGAGTTGGATACTAGAGAAAGAAATTTTTTCTAAAGAAGAAATTCAAAGAATTAAGGAGATTAAGACTCTGTGATTACTTTGGTCCTCAGAATCTTCCAAACTCAGTGGATATGAGTTTGATTCTGATTTTGTTTATAGCAAAAGAATGAAGCTAAACCATATGTAGCTTACAAAATCTTTGGCTTCCAAACTTCCTGGTAACAAGTTCACTTTGATCTGTGTAACAGAAAGATTGTTCTCATTATCTTCAGTTAATTAGTAGATGTCCCTTCAGACTTTACTTCACTCTGGCAGCAAATTGTTCTCCATCACAATGGCATAAGCATGTTCCTTGAGCATTCAGCAGCAAGGACAAAGAGGAGAAAAAAGAAAAAAAAGGAAAGAAAAACATTAGTGGTTCTTCAAGCAGTCCACTACTGTCTCTCTACACCGTTACTGATGTCATTCTCACACGTATTTAACGCCTGAAATCTTGAATTTGCAAAACAATGAGTACTAGAACTCTAGCAGCAAGCAATAAACTACATGTTCATTCAACAGGTGGTCTAAAAAATAATACGAGTAAAAAAATATCAGTTTCGGACAAGGTAGTGTATTAACGATACGTCATCGGTTTCTTACAGATTAGCACCACTCATTAAGAGTTGCTACTGTGGTGCATTTTACAGCACATTTCTAGCTACCTGTTTTGTGACCATTAAGGACACCAAAAATTCCTATTTTTTCACCCAAGTTCAGTGCACGCTCTATCTTGTACACAGACACCTCACCCAATCTTTCCAAATCCCTGACATTTCTCCAGCAGTGCCTTTGCCACAGAGAGATCAGTGTTGAACAAATGAGGCATGTCCTGTTTCAGAAGGGCTGGATCAGCTCCCTTCTATGCAGTATGCAGCTGTCAGTCTTGAGAATGAAAACCTCTGCTGCAGCAGGAATCAAACTCAGAGTAGCTGAACTGGCTGCTAATCAGCAACCAGCAGAAAGAACGCACTCTTGCTCTCCACTCCTTAGTTATTCAATTAATTCATGACAACTATTGTCATTTGCATTTCCATCTCAGCTATTTAAAACACCTAAAGTAACTTGGGTAAGTTGCATCCACAATGAAAAGGGAAGAACTGGAGCTACCAGAGTAGTCTGCTCACTATCAAGTAACTCCAGGTTTTAAAATGAGAAGTAGAAATAGTAGAATTGGGTTTTATTTGCCCAAATCATCGCACTATATATAGTGCGAGTGGGTGATTTGGGCAAATAAACATTTCTATAGGAAAACTGTAGAAAGGGAAACATTACTACATTGAGTCTAAAAAAAAATCTGTCATTCCGTAACCTCCTAAGTATTTAAGCAAAACAAACAAACAAAAAAAAACAAGTTATGATTATAAACAAGGCCTATATTTGCCAGGGTAGAAGTCCAGAGCAATTAAGCACAACAGACAGGAGCTTTACTAAAATCTGCTTTTTCCTTCTGCATTGGAATCTTGACATAAAGTGTGACTGAAATCTATAGCCTTAATTTCAAATGAGTCTGTAAATTTCACAGTGATGCTTGGTCTTCAATAAATTAACAGTCCTCCAAGTGTATTTCTTGTACATAAAAGACCACTATGCAGGCATACCTAAGCTAGCAATCAAAGAACTCCACAAATCTTTTTGTTCTTCTTTCAGTGAAGGCAGCTAGAATTTTCACTTGAAAAAAATAATAATAAAAGTTAAATTATCTGATAAAATTATTATTTAGAAAGCCATTCTTAACAGCTTTTGAATGCTGTTCAATTTAATAACATGCCTATTAGGCATAAAATGGACTTCTAAAGATAGAGCTGTACATTAAATTTTGTTTCTAAACACAGATAAACACAGATACTAATCTCTTGCTATTCAAATACAAAGCAACACAACATACTTTAAAAGGTTCATTATTTTCTAGTTTTTCTCATTCTGCTTTGCTACTGGGTATCTTGATATAGATGAAAGCAGAAGAATGTTTCTGCCTCTACTGAGTAACTGATGGTGAACAATGTGAAACACTGCAAGTATTAAACACTGCCTATTCGAAAGGCACATTTTCTAGAATTTAGGAATTTATAAAGCATTTAAGATCTATAGCTTTTCCACTCAAGTATTCATGAGTAAATATTCCCTTACAAATCATAACCAGATTACAGGCAATTCATAGAGTTGCTGAATTATTACTTTATTAATTTGGATTTTAAGCTTCACTGATTATCTAATCCAAAAACAATTCCCACAAAATGATACCAACTGCATAGGTACCATGCAGTAACACAGAGGTCTGCCATGTAATAGAGAGAACAATGTCAACCAGAATATTTTACTCCATTCAAGTAATATTAAGTAATCTCTACAACAAAGTGTTTTCACTTGTTTCTCCTGAGGAAGGAGGAAATAAAGAAGAGCAAAAATCTTTCTTGCAAAGAGAAATACTTGCTAGAAAGGACAAATCATTAAAGTGAGCGAGTGCTAGCAAATGATAAACAAAATGAAGCAGCAACAAAAATATTTTTAGTTGTTTCTGTCAAATCTTGTTTCTGTCAATAGTTCTTAACAAAAAATCTGGTGTCACAAGTTTCAGATAAACATTCCTGTTAAACATATCACAACAACAACAACAAAAAACCCAGAATGTTTCCATGATGATTTAATCCTAAGCAAATAAGTTTCTGGTGTTTTAGTTTTGGAATACCTGAAGCCTGTGCCCTGCTTACTAGCCACAGCAACTTGTATCTTAATCCCAGCAGTCTGGGCATGCCAGGTGCCAAGTGCTATTTATGTTTCTTTACAAAAATAAATAAAAAAGAGGCTGTTACAGTGACTGTTTAATACAATAGGGATTGTTACTATCCAGAACCTTACTAGAGACACCAGGCTCCAGTCTTGCCGCTAACAAACTTGGCCACAATACACTAATTGCAATTCCTAACAATAAACTTCAGTTCTTTCCAACTAGTCTGCATTTTCTTGATGAAGTGATTTCTGTGACTCTTTATCCAGATGTGCCACTCTAAAGCCTAGAAATCTCCCTCACCTCTTTATTTTCCCCATGGTCTACTTCAGTCTGTTCTGCTGATTAAAAAAAACAAACAAACAAACAAAAAAAAACTCCTTCTCTACTGACTCCCAGGACCATGATTTCATTCTACCTCCTATGAAACACAATAATTCGGGATGCCATCATTGTGAGCGCTCTATGCTGAGTGAGAAGTTGAATGCCCATATACAAAAATTTTAAATCCAGGTTGAGCAAAATGAAAAACAATTTTAGGAACACCCTTCGTGGGTTTCTTCTAAAGAATGAAAGGAAATGGAGTTGTCTGAGTAAAATTCACAAGATCCCAGCTGATAAATTCTGAATTCTGAATTATATTATTAATGAAAGCTTGAAGAGAACGCAATGGAAACAATAGTACCATTGTCCTGCATTAAATTATTTGACAGAAAACCACATAGGCTTCTAATTTCTATGTTTGCTTTTTTAATTTATTTTTTAAAAAGCATGGAAGAGCTTCTACACAGGTTCTCAGTTCAAGAAAAGGTTCTGACCAGCACATTAGGGACCTGTTCTCTGTCTCTTCCTCTAGCTTAGTAAGAATATAAATAGCATCCAATGAACAACTTTAACACAAGAGGGAAACAAACCCAAATGACACACAAACAGAAAACCACGAAGAACTCAGAATTCCCTGCACGTGTAAACAGCTGTTAACCTCCAATCCTTCAAGAGTAGGGCTTCAAGCTCATGTACTGATCAGAACGTAGGTCTCATATGCTGTTCAGAGATACTGCAGAAACTACCACGTGACATTACAAAACGCATCCCTCCAAGAACTCGCATCTAGCCAGAAGTTTGACATTTTCACATTGCCTAGCAAGAAATGTTTGCCCATCAAGCTTTCACAGCGGTATCTTTTCACTCAGCTCCTACAACATGCTCTAAGAATTCAATAAGTACCAGTTTTTAATTTGAAAAAGCACTAAAGCACTGATCATTAATTTGAAGGACTGCACTGATCATGCACAAAAAAAGCTCTACTCAGGGTAGGTCCAAGAGCTACCCAAGGCTAATGAATTTAGCCTTTCATCTGCCCAGCTGCTGGTCAATACAAAAGCAACCTTCTTACATCCTTACAGATCAAAAAGTACTCTGCTTTCCTCCCATCAGAAAAGAAAACAGGAACAAAAAACCTACATGAAAGGAAAGTTATTCGGTTCATTTTCTCTTGAAAGGCACATTATGAGCACTGCTCAGAATCCAGCAAAACAGAAAGCATATAGAAAAAAACACAGTTTCTTGGCTGAACATTCTGGGTGAGGCTTCCAGAACATCTCAACTCCTGCCTGGCTCTCTAGCTTATCGGCAGGGAACAACACACCGAAACTCCAGCTTCAGCTGTATGCTTCAACAGGATTGCCACAGTGTCAGCTTACTCTGCTCTCTTGGCAGGAATCATTAATGACCTTCACTGAAAAAGACAAATTCAAGATTTCCACACAGAGTCTGACTAGCCTCAAGTCACAAAGTCAAGTCATCAACATAGAATGACTTACAACTCTAAACCACTTCCCCAGTTATTTTTTCCTTTTAGCTTACAGTATCCTCTTTTTCAGGATCTTCTTGTAAGTAAACATGCACTAATGAAGCTGCTATCCCCAGAACACTGAAATAATAAAAGACCCATGCATTAACGTTTATGTCTTCTAAAAGATCTTCTAAAGAAGAAGAAATTGAAATTACGGTGCCATGTGAAAATCATCAATCTGAAACAGAAACGCTCTTGAAGATGTAGAGTTCCCTACCAGGAAGCTCTGTCCAATTTAACTAGCATTCTGGATCTTGCTTCTCTCATTACATACCAACGTGAAATGACAGGAAGAGAAATATGCAGCAGTAAAGACACATGGGAAAAGATGCAAGATCTCTGGAGCTAAAAGTACCTTACATGCAACAAAGTCTTGGAACAAAGAACTAGCCAGCTTGAAATGCGACAAGCATATTTATAGCTATAAAAAGCACATATAAAAGAGTCCCACAAAGAATAAAAGGATAAGGAAAGGCATTCTAGCTTAAGTACTTTAAGAAATAAAACAAGTTTTATATGTTACGGTAGTGACATGTCACATGTCATTTTCCAAATGTTTGTAATGATGTTTTCTGCCTGGCAGCCTTTAAACATGTGCTGGAGGATAGCAAGCAAATTTATTCAGAAGTCCTAAAACGACAGCAAGCATATATTTATTCAAAGGTCCTAAAATGACAGCAACCATCTTTTTTCAAGCTGTCTAAAAAACAAGCTGTCAGTTTGCATCAACTTCATGACTACAGGATGTCCCTTTGAGAAAGGGGCTCTGCTGAACTGATATTCTGCGTTCCAATGAGACTTCTAGCAGCAAGTTCCAGAGATTCCACTTCTTTCTCCACGATGATGAATTACCAAAAACTGCTACATCAAACTGCTAAGAGGTAAACTGAAGTGGATCACCAGCTTCTTTCCCAAAAAAGGTACATTGATATTTCTTCTCAGTACATAGAGATGACACCCATCAGTTCTAGAGCTCACCAGGTCTTTCACACAAAACAGAGTTAGATTTTGTCCCCAGTTGACACAACTTGGCAAGAAAAAAAGTTACATCATAAAAATTGCTCATTGCAGGATCAAATAAAAGTTATGGAAACTCATACTAGGAAACTTTAAACTGTGCTACTTTTAGTATACAACAGAAATTAATGTAAACTGAGTAAAGTAATCCAAGTGAAGCCTAACACAGTATAATAATAATCACCTTCATTTTTCACTATGAGTAGCTGCTGTTAAAGGAACAATTTTTAGTCTGGCAGAGGTAGAATGTTCTTCCATGATTCAGTCTCACATCTGTGCTGAAGAAGATAACAGAATAGATCCTCCTGGAAGCTAGCTAAGGTATGTGAAAGAGAAAGAAGTGATAAGAGACAATCAGCATGGCTTCACCAAGGGCAAGTCCTTCCTGATCAGCCTAGTGGCTTTCAAGAACGGCATAACTGCATCAGAAAGAAGAGCCATTGATGTCATTGTTCTGGACTTCAGTAAGGCCTTTGGCACTATCCCCCACAACATCCTTCTCTCCAAATTGGAAATCTATGGATTTGATTAGTTGAACTGTTTGATGGACAAGGAGCTGGTTGCAAGACTGTACTCAGAGACCACTGGTCAATAGCTCCATGTCCCTATGGAGATCAGCAATGAGTCATGTCCCTCAGGAGTATCTCCATCAATGATGTCAACAGTGGGATTGAGAGCACCCTCGCCAAGCTGCAGATGACACAAAGCTGCACGGTGCAGGTGAAACAACTTATGGAAGCCCAGATAGGCTCTGGCAGTGGGCCCAGGAAAACCTCAAGACATTCAGCAAAGCCATCTAGGTTATAGCAATCATCACTATCAATGCAAGTTGAGGGATGAAAAAAAATTGAGCACAACCCCGCTGAAAAGGACTTGGGAGTAGTGGTGGATGGGAAGTTGGACATGAACCAGAAATGTACTGTCGTAGGCCAGGACTGCATCACAAGAAATGTGGCCAGCAGGTGGAAGAAGATGACCCTGCCCCTCTCTGCACCAGCCAGAGCTCACCTGGAGTTCTCAGTAAGGAACAACGTAGACCTGTTAGAGAACATCCAGAGGAAGGCCACAAAAACAATCCAAGGAATGACAACTCCCCTGTGAAGACAGGTTGAGAGCGCTGGGGCTGCTCAGCATAGAGAAGATGCTGGGGAGACCTGAGGGCAGTCTTTCACTATCTAAAGGGAGGCTGTAAGAAAGGTGACTAAGAAAGGTGACAGGCATTTTCGCAGGGTCTATGGTGACAGGACAAGAAAAGGTTCAGACTGGATATAAAGAAAAAGCTTTTTGTGCTAATGGTAGTGAGGCACTAGCGCAGGTTGTCCATAGAAGCTGTGCATGCTTTCTACCTGGAGACTCTCAAGGTCAGGCGGGACAGGGCTCTAAGCAACCTGATCTAGCTGCAGGTGACCCTGCTTATTGCAGGGGAATTAGACTAGGTGACCTTTTAGGGTGCCTTCCAACTCAAATTATTGTATGATTTTAAGAATGCAATACAGGTTAAAAAACAGCTGCCTAATCGATTTACAGATCATATGCTTTACAGAAGGGTTAAAAAAAAAAAAAAAAAGTATTTACTAGCAACTTACAGCAACTTCTAAAAGTTTCCAGATAGAGTCTATAACACATTCTACAGTTGCATTCTAGAGTGACTCTCCTGGATGTTTAGGGTGCCTCATAGACATGCGTCAAGTGCACTTTGTCTTTGATCACTGAATAAACACACAGAGTAAGATATCATCAGGGGATAGTAATTTTCCATGTCACAATAAAAGCTTATTGCAAAGTGATTTAAAAATTCTATATGAATCTTAAGAAAGTGACAATCAGTTTAATATTTTTACTTCACAAATAATAATATGCTTAGGAAGGTTATGTGAAAAACTAGAAAACAACTCCAAAATGCTAACTGAAACAAGAATAGTCACTGGGCCAATTTGCCTTTATTAGGATCTCCCTAGATTCCTTTCCTCCCCCTCCCCCAACCTGCTTTTGTTGTTGGTTTTGTCTGCTGGTTTTCTGTGTGTATGTTTTTCTTTCTTATTGAGGGGGAGGGGGGGGAGGGAGGGGAGAGGGCAGGTTATCTCCAAAGAACACCTTAGCAAAAGCTATCAGCTTTGACAGAACACCAAAATTCTGGCACTGAACCAGAAATTGACCATTACCATAAAAAGAACTGCTAAATGAGAAACCATGTGCTCAGTATAAAACTAATTTCATGCTTTCAAAAGCACACAGTGGCTTCTAGCAAGATAGTGGCCCTGGGACTTGCAAAGACAGATTGGCTAATACAAATGGTGTGTGCTCCTGATGCAGTCTGCTTAGCCAAGCTTTACATGTACTGGCAGTAAATGGAAATTCTCGAATCTTCTGTCAAACAAATACACACTTATCTATAACTTTAGAGCTGAAAGCTATAAAACAGCTGCCTCATAAATATATTTAGCAGGAAAATGCATGAGCTGTCCTAGTTCCTTGTAAAAAAAAAAAAAAAAAACAACAAAAAACACAGCAGTCTTTACACAGAAAGCACAGACATTTTTAGCAAGCAAGAAAAACATTTTAATAAGTATTTTTCAGCTTCTTCCCTTCTTTAATTAAAATACTTACTATCAGAAGATCAAAATAAAATCATAGCAGGTCTCAGAATGCAACATACTAGCAGAACAGTAGTGCTTAATGAGTTTAATTTTTTTAAGTGTTTTGTAATAGATAAATTCTCAAACTTTTTTTTTTTTTAAAACAGGTACAAAGTTCATTTCGTTTTCAATAATGCTTCTGTCAAGCTTAAAGATTTACTACTACAACTTCACAGACTACCTTCAGCACAGTATCTGTTCTCTTAAATAAAAGTTACTGCACTAAATCTCAAATTTAACTGATTAGGGAGAAGCGACAGTCATTTTATACCCTTCTCAAGCAAACTGTCAGTGCAAATGAATTATCGGATGCTATCCTGGGCATGACAGGTCATAACTTTTAATATTAACAATGACAGACATAGACAACATGTCAAATCCAGTATACAATTTATTTCCTTCTTCACTTTCATAGCTTATCTGAAGAATCCAACAGCTCTTGTGCTTTGTATTTAATTATAACTATAATTTGAGATTTAACAAGCCAAAAAGCAAGCCCTTGCAAGGGGTATTTAGTCACACTGTTAATTAGCTCCTTCCTATAACAACAATACAGCACCACTAACATGTTTCAAAAACACTTAGAACACATAGGAAGTCACCTAGTGAAAAGATGCCCTCTGCAAGCAGCAAGCAAGAAATGGGAGCTTGCCACACATTTAGTGTTACTGTGAATATTGAAACAAGAGAAGAATTTATGTATGATATACATTGTCATTTTTCTTAACATTTCCACTGGAGTAACTAAAATACAAATGACATGAGTACAGAAATACTGCTGAACACGTAAGCATTCGCTACTAATATCGCATCACAAAGCAGTTCAGTGAAGTTTAATTAAAAAAAATAATCATACTCACCTCTACTGGGAAGTCCACTCCACATTGTGGCAGTAGTATTTAACGAGCTCAAATGGAACTAAGTGACATAAACAAAACTTCCAGTATGCAACCAATATGATCTACAGTGCTACAGAGCCTTGGCTTCAGCCCTGCTCCTCTGTCACAGTGCACTGGCACACCAGTGCAGCTCCAAACCTTCCCAGATGCTGCCTTATAGCATTGCTCATTGAAAATCCTTCACACGCTGGCAACATTTTAGGGAAGGACAAGCACACTCTGAGTCATTTGTAAAGAAAGCAAAGCAATTTCAGTTCTGTATCTTCATGCGGACGGAAACACAGAGCACTGTCAAAGTAGAAGTCTGAGGTGAATTTACGCTGAGAAACAGGCAACCTAAGCAGTCATTATCAATGCATGAAATCAGCCAGTGATCAAATTCAAGCAAACCATAAAAAGGGTATGATTATGAAACGCTCCACAGATCCAGCTCTAAACCGCACAGAACGAAGAATCATTTATCTAGCCTGTGTAAATGTTAAAAATAGCTCTGTCTCTTCTACAATGAGCACGAGACAGAGGAGAAGCTGTAGCCTGTATTGTGGTGGATTGCTACTGGGAAAAATCTGGCAATATAAATTAATGATTCCTTACAGTTTTTCTAAATAAGATCAATTTACAATTATGCAGATGAACAAATAAGTACTCTTTAACCACATAACTGACAAAGCCTATCAGATTTATACAAATACAATATCTGCTAAAGAGAAGCATAAATGTCTAGAGGAATTTCAGAATACTGACCCATCTGTACAGACTGACAGATTAAACATTTGTCCCCCTTAAAAAAAAAAAAAAAAAAAAAATCAGCTACTAAAAGCATGACATTACACAACCAATGCCTTTGCCTTTCGAAAACAATAATAATTTTTCATTACTTACTATGAAAAATCTCCATGGCTTATTAAATTCATGCTCTTCCTACTCCCACAGAGCCTTTCCACTGTGTAAATCCTTTTGTTTTTTCAGGTACTTCGTATGTTTTCTTTCCCAGAAAAGGTAAGAGGGCATGTGCCACTGTGCACACTCACACCCTCAAAGATTTTAAATACAAAGTGTAATAAGAATCAGATGTAATCATGAATCAAGTTTAAAATGAAATAGAAGGACACAGGGGTTTTTATTATAATACCTGTGCAGTTATCCAAACATACTACTGTGTCATGAGACAGCTATGAAAGAAATTTTGGCTGGCTCTGTTCCCAGATGAGGATACTTACTATAAAGAATATCTGATTTACTTTTGAAAGATAAAAATAGTAGGAAAAAAAAAGTTAGCTTATTATATTTTATTTCATTCATTTCTGTACTCAATCACTGTTGGAAAGACACACTGAATAAAACTGATAAATCCGTATTTAGAGAAACCACTTTTTTTTTTTTTTTTTTTTTTTTTTGAATGCTACAACATCTGATTCTTGGACGTCTCAAATGTCAGTTCTTTACCACAACAGAATTGCCCCCAAGAGAGATTATAAACCGTCAAAGATGAGTCTTCAGCAGAGATTTTTGAAACAGGACTATACTTGCGCACACTCATGTGCTAGGAGCTAATGCAACAAGTGGCAATGGTTGTAACCAATTCCATTTTGAAACCCTTCCCCACTCCGCCTCCAACAAATCCCCCCATAAGCATTTTTTCCACCAGACTAGTCACATACCAGATTTGCTTACAAGTGTCATTCATGTACTCCTTGCCTCCAAGAGGATGACGTGGGGACTACAGGTGGATAATTGTTCTGATACCCATTTATCACTTCCAAAAAGCATGTTTTTTCCTTAATTTTATATCACTTAAACAAATAACAGAAAAAAAGAGCCCGCTTCAATGAAAAAAAAAAATTCCCACTATTTTCTTGAATACTCCTGACTTTATTTTTTTAATCATTACCTGTACTTTCACAATGCAACTACTCAAAGACAGAACAAAATATTATGAATACAGTTTGCAGCTACTAGCAAATGAGACCATTTTTAACATCAGCTCTGTCCCTTGATATTCACACTCATCATCAATATTTTGTAAAGAGTACTAAGAGCATAAAAACAACCTGAACTCCCCTTAATTTCAGAGCAACTAATTACACTAACCGTAAGAAAAATAGCAGCCATTCCACATAAATGTGTTTCATTTGCAAGAAGAATGCTAACTTAATAGCATATAATTCCTAAGTAAATTGTGGGAGATATTCAAGTGACAGAAACAACGTAGCAGTATACCAAATACAGCCTTGTTCAGAAGAACACTGAATAAGGAAGTCAATTTACACTGCAGTAAGAAGTGAAATACTAGGTTTCTCAACAGCTCACAAATTTAAGTTATATTACAAGAGTATAACCTCTTTATTACCTTCTTCTAGTACAATTTTTAAAAAATTTCTTTTTCTTGGGAGACTCTATGCCAAATAGACAAATTTTGCCCAGAGGAGGACAGCAAAGAGGCAGAGCATCTCCCTTTCTCACAGGGACAGCAGAACAGTCCCCTGACATCACTTCACTTTGTCTCACAGCAGCATCTTTCCTTGGCTTCCCAAGAGGGCTGCAGGCAGCAGAGAGAGAAGGCAGAACAAGAGCTGGCCTTACTCAAGTCTAGAAGAGGTTTGGGCACAACACAACAACAAATAAACCCATAGCGCATTCCCATTACCCTCTGTAGACTTGCGCACTACTTCCATAGCTTCATATGCAAGAGCTGAGGAAGACATAGCTCACCAAATTTTTCAAGATACTGTTGGTTGCTGCTTAGCATTTCTCTGAGTATTCACTAGAATGAGTAATAAACATATTCTGTAATAAACTTAGATTATCCCTGTTTGCTTATTTTTTCTTCCAGAAGAATGTCAGATACATGCAGACAAGGTATTTTAGGGTCCAGTTCAAGAAGCTTAAAGCAAGCAAAAATTCTATTCACCATTGAGCTGGCACAAAGCAGTTCAGATGGCAACAAATCTACATGGCAGTGAGTAAGTCTGGGTCCTGCTCAGGATTCAAACCTACGTACAAAGCTGTCCATTCAGGATCTGGGTCTGCTGGCAATCAGAAAAACAGGGAAAAACTCCACTGAAATAAGAGTAATGCACTGCAGTTTCCTTTGATTGTAACAGACCATCACTCAACCCATGATTTCTGATTCTCATAACTGATCTTGTGAAGTTGCACTGAACTCATGCCCTGTCAAGGTGATTTCCTTCACCGTTCTGTAAAAGAGTCCTCTGCGCACACATTTACTAGAATAAGTATATGCTCGTGCATGTGAGTCTACCTGAAACAGTCTCAGAACCATTTCCTGAAGTTTACCAGTAGTCTTTTTATTTTTTCCCCCAAGTCAGATATTTAGAAAATCAATTACTAGTTTAAGCAAGATCTCGAAGAAAGCCCTTGTCATTTGGCACAGCTGAAGACCCTATCGAACTCAAGACATTTGGTTTGGGAACCCAGTATTCGAGTTACCTATCTAGGCCATAGATCCTGTAAAGCATGTGCATCCAACCTGCTAGTTTATGTTTTATTGCCCTAATTTATTTATTTTTATGTTTTATTTAAAAAAATGTAAGAAAAAGTTGTGTTACTTAAACTATATTGTATATTTCATCTGCAACCCAAGACAGCTCCCCTTCACTCAAAGCCACTCAGGCAAGCCAAAAGGCTTGACACGATTCAGAGTGCTTTAGAAGTAAGCCTCACTGCCTCCATTGCCTTGAAAGGATGCCCAGACTTCCCACATAACGCAGCATCACACAAGATGGCAAAGCAGCGCTAATTTCTGTTGCCAAAAGTGGAAAAAAAATAAAATACAATAGAAAACCTGACTTCTCCATGCTGCCTTTTGCTCTCCTCCAGTGCTCAGATGGGGCAAGGGCACCCAACGAGTGTGGACCGGAGTGTGTGAAGCAAAACCGGCGTCCATCAGAGGAGAACTGAGACGAACAGAACGATACCGTTTAAAACCCTGCCGCAGCACACCTTCACAAACGGCTGATGATCGCTCGGCACGCCGGTTCCACGGCCAGGCCGAAGGTAGCGGCAGCACGCATTGGTGCCGAGCACGGCGCAGGCTGCAGCCCCACCTGCTGGGCGCAGGTACCGCTGCACGCCCCGGCCCGTGCCCTCGGCGGCCGGCTGCTGGCAGAAGGCGAGCGGAGAGCAGTCAGCACGGGCCTCTCTTCAAGCACCCAACTTTTAACTTCAAGCTAAAGAGAGGGTGTCGTCAGGTAAGTGCATCAAATCACCAAGCCCTTCTCTTCTCGGTCAGTTCGTTTCTTGATTCAATCAATTCTGCAATTTGTGCAAGATGAGAAAAGCAGCTTGTGATCTTTGCTTTCAGTTTTAATTTTTAATTTCAAATTGCTGTGGAGAGACTGACGTGCAGGTAGAGCACAACTAGTAAAATTGTGTGTAAACTCCAGTAATGGTGGATAATATCTTTTGAAATTCTATGACAAATTTGCCTTTAAGAATTAGCTTTTAAGTTATGAAATATTATTATGTCCAAATACATAAATCCCATCATCTGGATACCATAGATCTAGTATTATTGCCAAGAATTAGCAATAATTGCCAAAGAATTCCAGGTCCCTAGACTTAGGAAATTTTTCCATGAAGGACCATTATAGAACTTGAAGGTATGAGCAACAATTTGAGGTTATATATGTAAAATACGTTGGAGGCTAAAAATTAAGAGGATGCATTATAACATCCTGAGACCACTTGTCACAAAGGGGACTTCAAAAGAAAGAATATGAAAATACACCTCGTGACTCCTTTGTGTCTATTTGCGTTTGGAAGAAAGCCCACCAACAGCCAGTGAGGCTGGAGATGGCCCTTGGATGGATCAGTTCTGTTGCACAGGCTCAAAACAGACAAGTTTGTAGTCTTTATCTCTGTATTCTGAACATACATTTATAGGCATGTGTATTCCCAATCACCTTTTTAATATTATACTTATTTATATTTATTTATTCTATATTCATCTTACAAATGCAGAGGAAAAACCTCACTGCAATTAGCAGGAACCTTTGTAGAAAGCTTCAAATGCTCATTAACTGGTTCAGCAGAAGGGTATGTAGTTGTAACAGTGAAGTGTAAGAAGGGCTATTTGCTTTCTTTGCACGTGGAATCAAGTCTGTTCATTGGTGAGGTGAGATGAACAGAATTGTTCTCTTACCATCTGCACAATTAATTGTTTACAGTGTTAGCCAAAGAAATGGGAAAGGCAGACTCCCATTACAAGGGATAATAACACTCCAGAGGACATGGATTAAAACCGAGCCTGGATAATATCAATTTATAAGAAAATTAATTTCTACTTATTTTTGAAAGGTGTTCTTTGAGAATGACATTTTGGTAAACGCTGTTCCTCTAGTGTCTCTTAAGCATTACATTAAGCTGTCTATGCAAGACATTTTTTTCTTCTAAATGCTTATGACACCAACATCCTTCAGCTATGAAAAAAGCATACCTATTTCAACACGCAATGGGTAGACTAGTGTAAGGTACTAAATAAGTAGCATGTGGTCTAATACAGAGATAAATGAACAAAGCATATTGCTAAAAAAAAAAACCACCACCAAACAAAGACAACAAAACAGGAGTTTTAACTCCTGTGCCATATGGTAGCCTCAAAGCCTGTGTTCCATCAAACTTAAAATTCACTGCAGTATATTCATATTTACTTGTCTCAGAATCAGAAGTGTGATTTGCTCTACCTCTATTAACGTGTATGTAAACGAGCTCTTTAAGATCAACCTCAGCCTTTTTGCATGCTACAGAATTTAAAACAAACAAACAAAAAAAAACCACCCAACCACCCAAATGTTGTTTAACAAAATAAATGGAAGGGGAAAAAAGTATCTATTTCAACTATGAGTAAGAAAAGCATCCTTGAAGTGCTCTAACAAATTTTCTTCAGTGTTTTTAGAACATCACAGAAAAAGGATAATCCTGCAGCAAAATCCTTACACACTGAACATCAAAGCAATAGACCATCTGGCATACCAGGATCCCTTACAAAAACGGAAGGAAAGTCACAATATCCTTTTCCTTACAACTGTAGAAGTTCAAATTGTTCAATGAGTTCAACCTCCTATACGCTTAGAGAAGTAGAGAAATAAGACTTTTTTTCATAGTATATATGAGTGAAGTTTAGCAGAGAGAAGAGAAAAAAAGTTTGTGGTTTTTTGTTTTTTTTTTTTAAATGTAACATTGCAACTTTTCATATTGCTTGGGCAAAATACTTATTAGGAACAAAGGACTTCTGTTTTGTCCTGTTAATAAAAAGTATTGCTTCAAATTACTTTACTTGAATTAGAGTAATTAAAAACTCAGACCTATAAAAGCAGAAACAATTAAAGGACCAGGCTGTTGAAAGTTGCAGCTCTCTTTTCCTACCAGTATATTTCTTTAGAAGTTTCTCCTGCCCATACAACATCCTTCTAGAACTTGTTTTTTTGAGAAAAACATAAATGACAAATGCATTGCTCTTTGAAGCCAGAACAACTACTTTTAAGTATGCCATAATCTCAACTACGTAAGGCCCAACCCAGTCATTAATCATGCACTGACATAATAGTTTAAATAAAATAATCTTCACAGGAGAAGAAATACACCAACAATTCTCAATCTAACAAAATATATGAATATAGATTAAAAGTAGCAATTATTTTTAATGGTTATGCTGGGTGGGGAAGGTAGAGCTTAAAACCTTCCTTAAATTTCTTGTCCAAAATGCAACATTTTCTTACTGATTAGGTACCTGTGCTTGTACTTGCAAATAAGGTGCCAGGAGCTGTACTTGTAGGGAGCTTTCCATTATTTAGCTGCTTCACTCTTTTCAGGTGAGACTTGCCATTGTAATGAACTTGAGCTTGTGCTGCAGAGTTCAGCTGTATATTGCACACCTCGCAGAATGAAAATAGTATCTTCTTTTTTTCTTTGCCTAGTTGATAGTCCTGTCTGTCATTTTTCAATCCTTTTTCTTCAGAACTCCGTAGAACAGCTGGCTGATTCATAATCCCATCTTCGAAGACACGGTCAGGACTTAATGGACGCTTCATACCTACAAAACAAAAAGAAAAGTGTTACTGGAAGTCAACTAGTAATGCTTAATACCAAATCAGTATTTTTGTTTTCAAAATGCAGTAAAACAAGCCACCAATTCCAATACATAAGGTTCCACATTGTAGAAGCATCTCTTTGTGGAGAAATGTCTGCATTTGTGACACACCTCAGAGGCAAGAAATAAGAAGGTGGGTCCACACCCAGTGACAACTCACAACTCATTGCTCTGTTCTTCAAGCTCTCTGATTTAAAGCAGGTTCATACTTACATCCCCAGCAGAGGTTTAGACCTTCATATAGAATCATTAGGGTTGGAAAAGATCACAAAAAAAAAAAATCATCTAGCCTGACAGCCATACATACCACCAATATTGCCCATTGAACCATATCCCTGGGTACCACATCCACACATCTCTTGGACACCTCCAGGGACAGTGACTCCACCACCTCCCTGGGCATTCCATTCCAGTGCCTGACCAGTCTTTCTGAGAAGTTTTCCTAATATCCAGTCTGAACCTCCCTGGTATAACCTGAAGTCAATCTCCCTCATCTTATCATTAGTTTCCAGGAGAAAAGGCTGACTTCTACTTCACCACAACCTCCTTTCAGGTCATAATAGAGAGCAGTAAGAGCTCCCTGAGCCTCTTCTTCTCCAGACTGAAGAATTCCAGTTCCCTCAGCTGCTCATCATAAGACTCGTGCTCCAGACCTTTTACCATCTTTGTTGCCCTTCTCTGGGCACACTACAAATACATTTCCTCTATCTCATTACAAACCGGTTCCAGAGCTTTTGACTTTCCTGTGCCCATAGTATTAACTGCTGCCCCAGGTAGAATTATTCAACTAATGATTTTCTTTCATCATTATTTAGAAGACAGTAAAATGTGTGAATGAGAATAATGAATACTTTCTACTGTTATTTGCACCCAAAACTTCATACAAGCATTAAGACTCCTATGATAGATAAATCTATGTAGATGTCTATAACTGACTCTCAACTCCTTCACTATTACAACTATTATGCAGAAAAACTCCAGCTCAAAGTTCATCTTGTGGGAGCTAAGCAAACGCATAGCAAACGGCAGTCCCTGGACAAAAACTCAAGAGTCTGAAATATGCATTTGTCCCTAGAGAATAAGACCTCATCACAGTAAATGAACTACATTGAACAAAGAATCTGTTATTTGTTTTGTTCCCACAAGATAGAAATATAAAATATATATAAATATATAGATGTGTGAGTCTGTAGGTACACAAGTGGTTTGTTTAAGGTTATTTAAAGGATTGTTTATATGGAGGGATGGAGTACTTCATCACATTCCTTACTCTAGCCCATGCTTAAAATCCTAGTATTTGTACAAACTCCTCCCCAGTCATGAGTCATTCTTCCAGTATTCTAAGTCAGAGTAGTTGTAGTCATTTATCCGTTTCACACAGCTCCCAGCTCTGTCATCAAATAAACAAAAAAATGCAAGCAGGACATTCATTAAGATGTACATCAAATATTAAAACAAAAAAAACATTACTGCAGATTCCAGGTACCTAATTTCTTTTTAAAACGCATTTCAGGAGTGGATCCTGAAAACCTAGGCTGTCACACTAAATCATTTAAGCGTAAGTATCATATTTCAAGGCAAGCAACCAAGATCCTCCACTCCGCTGAGCTTAGATGACATTTTCATCTGAAAATTTAATCTGCTCAGAGCTTTGGTATTTGTTACTTTTCAGTGCATTTTTAAACCATAAATAACTTCCCCCTGTGCCTTTTGTTCTCTGATTTCTATTATTTTATTTTTACACTGCTGCTCTGGTTTTTATTCCCTGAAGTAAGAGGCTGTTGGTTAAAAAATAAATAAATTATATTATGCTGTTGTTTTGTTTTGTTTTTTAAGTTCTACTAACATTAGAAAAAAAGATTTAATAATGAAACAGGTAACAAAAAAACTCAGCTTGTCAGAGATTTCATAACTGTGATGGCAGAAAGCAAGTACTGATTCAATATGTAATTCAATAATTATTTCAATAATTCAGTAAACTTTAAGCTCTTTACAAAACTCCATTAGTGTGAATGCATTTAAAAGTGGCAGAGGCTCATATCTGCATTGAGAAGTGACAGGGATCAGAGGGACAGATGCTCGGTGCAGACAGAGAGAGTGGAGTTCCTCCAGCAGCACTGCAATCTGCAAAGGGGTACTTTGGGAAAAAGCAGAATGGTACTGAATTAGGCTGCTGTCACTGGAACATGGGATGCATACAGTCCCAGCCTGCACCATCCAGTTTAATTTCAGCCAAAACAGTGAAGCCTTTCATTTGGCCAAGTCAGACAGCTATGCAAGATGCACCAAAGCAAAGTGAGTGGGGAAAAAATGAGAAGAATTCCTCAAAAATGCATTTCCAAGGTGACCCGGATGTTTTTTCACGTAGACACACCCAGAAAGAGCAAGAGCAATAGCAAGGACTTGAACACTGCATCTAGACCCTAACGCAACATCCCAGCAGCCAGTCCAGCAAGAAAATCCATCTTCACACAAAAAAAAGAGAACTAAAAAAAAAAAAATAAATACATAAACAGAACAGTTTCAAACTTGCTTTTAGTACAAAGCACTATCTTGGCTACATTAGTAAGGAACAAGTGAGAAATACAGAAAGCAATATCTTGTTACCACTTAAGATTTAAAAATCACAACCTGAAATTTTAAAATAACTGCTTAAAGTTGTCTAAATTAAAAGCGACTTGATAACCTCCCTCCCCACAGCAGCAGGGAGCAGCGTTTGCAGACTACTTCAGAACCAGTACCTTCACCAAGCACCTTCAGCTTGGCTGTAGGAACACTCATACCTACATGCTCTGATGCTGGAGAGGACCTGTACGTGCAGCCAGAGAGCAGAGCAAACCAGCCCTCAGAAGTCTGTTCCCATGCAGCAATCCCAACCTTCCTCTTCCTGGAACGTGAGACCTGAACATTTGGTACAGCAAAGCACTTAAATAAGGTGTGACATAATCAGATGCAAAGCCATGCTCCTGCCTGCTGCGAAGAGCCAAGAAGATCCTATGCATGCACTGAACAAGCAGAGGTGGCTTCTGGGGCTGGCTGGGGAACTGCACCACCTCTAGAAACTGATGCAGGCACCTTCCCAACCTGTCCTGCAGCCAAGAATGGTTCAACACACGGCAAACATGAAGGCACAGTCACAAAACACTTTCCTTTCCTCTCTTAAATTACTCTCAGAGAAAACTGCTCGACTCTCAGCCATTTCTGTAGGTCCTGTGAAGTAATTGACATCTTTAAAATGCCTTTTCAATACCCTTGCCCAGTCTCCTCTGAAGTGAAAGCAATGGTGGCAAATATCCACTAAGAATTTATAGCAGAAGTACCTTTAATACAACAATGTATCTTCTACCATAACTGATCAGTTTCTGTGGTATATATATCTATATAAAAAAAAAAAAGCAAAAAAACCCACACACTCAAAAAAGATTATTATCTGAAAGGTCCCATCTTTCTTTAAATTCTACCTCCTTTCCTCTTTAAAATTTTGGTTGGAAAAACACCTTCAAAACTCTCTGCTGAAATGTGCTGGCTCTAAAATACAAGCACAGTTGGCACTGAGTCAGCATAAGAATCTTAACTTGAATGTCCCAGGAGACATTCAAGTAATCAAGAGATTACTTGAATGCTTTGTGCTTTTATGAAACAAACTTGTACAAGAACTTACACAAAACCAACCTCATAAACTTAACTTAGACATTCTTCCGTCTAATCTCTACATTTGCCATATACTTGCATATATTCAAGTGACTAGGAAGTCTTTCTTACCCCATTAAGAA
The DNA here is from genome assembly GCF_019238085.1 of Lagopus leucura. Lineage (NCBI taxonomy): Eukaryota > Metazoa > Chordata > Aves > Galliformes > Phasianidae > Lagopus > Lagopus leucura. The sequence continues at coordinate 7,195,538 of NW_024962267.1, forward strand.
AAACGCAGCCTTTCACTGCAGAGATTCTGAGTTCTGGATGGTATTTATTCTCACTCACCAGGAGTCAGATAGGAAATGGGGCCGTTTAGCTGCTCAAGCTTTTGCACAGCTCACTAACATTATCATGTAACAGAGGCAGCTACTTGAGACTACAGTCAGTGAGCTGAGAATTAAGAGAAGTTATACGATCGTTGTACTTTGCAAAATCAAGAAAGTCCATTTAAAATAATTGTTATCTACGGGATTTTGAAGTATTTAGAATTAGGTTTAAGACTAAATAAAAAAAATACAACTTCATTACAAGTGAAAATAATGGGAATTATCATACGGGCAAAATACAACAAAATCAGTACATCTGTGATAGTCCGGTCAGATTTACCAGCTGCTTATGTTCGCATTTAACTCTACATAAATATTGACTTGAAAATAAGAATTCTATAGAAAATATTTTATGGAACCTTAAAGAATGCATTATTTTCAAACAAAGTGATTGAGTCCATGGTTAGAAAATGTATCTATACATGTTTACATACAGCATCTCCTAATGAGTTTCATGAAAGCTAATCATTTCGCTCAGCTTTAAACGTTAATTTAAATGAGCAAAACTTTTCTATAATGCAAATATGCTTTCCCTACCACATGCACAATACTGCCAATCTACATAGGTTGCTCCAAAAGTAATGCTTCCTATTTGTTTCCATGGCAAGTAGAACAGATACAAATAACACAATAACACTGTTTGATAGAGCAAATTTTCAGCTACAAAACAGTATTTTTCAGTATAATCATCACCATCAGCTATGCATTTTTGCCAGCGATGAACAGAAGCCTGCATGCTGTGCTCATAAAAATCTGCATGGCTGTCCAGAGCATGTCTTGCCTTTCATCTCACTGTCACCACTGCTGAAACGCACCACCCACTGCCTCACTGCACTCACTTCCACTATTTGGTCTCCATAAATGCTCAGGAAGAGTCAATGAATGTCAGTGGGTGCCAATTTTTCCACATGGAGGAATTCAATGACGCACCATTGCTTCATACGCATTTCCATGTCAGATGCCATTTTGTCAGACTGCTGCCATCTGTCACATGGCAACAAAGTGTAATGGAATACTGGTGAGAAGGTCCAGCCTCTACTGCCGTATCTCCAATATTCACCTCTGTAGTCATGAGCCAACATAATGAAATCGCTTCCAGAGCAGCACCTATATATGAGTAATCTTCACATAAAAGACACAAAAATTGTTGTTCCAAACACATAAATCAAATCTCCACAAGCTCTATAACTCAGGCACCAATATAAAAAAAAAAAAAACAAAATGGTGAGCTTTTAAACCTGCACCATGTTCAGCCCTCATGCCCCTTCCCCCAGAAATAATAAAAACACATAATTATGTACAGGACTGTCATTCCAGAGCTATTTCATTTTTATCTTTCAGCAGACCAACATTTTTTGCACCTTTCCTAGACAAAGCTGATCACAGGGATTGGGTCCTAAAAACAGTTTAATTCACCTTTATTCACTTATCATTACAAGTTCTACAAATTGCCTCAGCACTGTACTGACACTGTCCTCCTTTCATCTGAATCTGGGTCTTAAATTCTCTGCCTGTGTAAGGCAACAGAGGAGCTTCACTTTAAAAGCAACTACCTATAGTTCAAAAGCCAACATGTATTTTAAACTTTATTATTTAGTGTATAACTCAATGATTTCATTTAAGACTAGCAAGTGTAATTTGTTTCCCACTTTCCTATAGCCTGGATACAGTCTGCTATTTGTTAAGTCTCAACAGCAGTCAATAGATGCCAACCACAAATTAAAATACTCCATTAGGAAGCACAATACCATGAATCACCCTGAAGTGACTCACACGTTACAAAGATAGCGCCATATCATTGTAGCAGTATTTACTCAATTACTTAGAGAACTAGACCCAATTAAAAATTGAAAAGTGAGAACTTAAAGACAAGAAAAAAGCAGGAAATGAAGAACATCTGTATCCGTTACAAAATATCCGATTGATCCAGAAATTCTAGGTTCATAAAGGGACCGTACAACACTTTCATCTTTCACATGTACTTATAATTCCGCTCCTTTCTCTTGCATTACCAAGTTTTTGGGCTCCCTCCAACTCAGGATATTCTATGACATTAAGTTCTTCTATTTCAAACCAGATATACTCCATTTTACTCTGATCAAAGTCATTCTCAAACTGCTTCCTCACATAACAGCTTTTAGATATTTGACTAAGCTGTTACCAGACTAAACACTTTTCCCCATCACGCTTCATCCTGTGTACAGAGATCTGTCCGAATAGATTCTGCAAGCAATACCACAGCAAGAATAAATTAGTGATTTATGACACCACATTAAAATTCTTAGTTGTCATGAGATACCCTGTTTGGATTTCTGAAACCACATCTTCTCGGCCTCTTTCAGCTGGGAAAGAAATCTAAGCATGAACCTTCTTTATACTTGAAGCCCAAAGCAATTAGCCTTTCAATTTAGCTAATTTACTTTTAAGCAGAGTTGTGCTTTCTGAGGAGCTACAAAGAAGTATTATATATAGCATACTGCTGTAGGTGAGAATGTGCAAATCTTTACTCAAAGGAAATAAGCTTTTGGTTATCCTAATGAATTAGTAATGGTTACATGAAGCATTCTTTTCCTAAGCACTGGTCTAAACTTTTGCAATGCCCATTCCTAATTAGTTCATACTTCAAAGAACCACCATGCTGGAAATGTGATTAGAATACCAACCCTGCATGGATCTCTGCCAGGTAAGCAAAACAGAAAACTTACCTTAACAACTCACATAGAGCAAAGATAGTTTTCTTTGTTAGCCTTTGGAAACAGTCAAATGAGTTATGGAAGAAATATAAAAATTAACTGGCTTTCTACACTGTTACATTTTCAATAACGTTCATTCAGACAAGTGAGGAGAAAAAACAAATGTGAGAATCAAGACAGCGTTGAGCTGTACACTTCATAAGTACCTCTCATGAGGAAAAGCTATGCATGCAGATGGAAGAGCCAAGTCTCTGTGCCTAAGCTGGGGTCTCACACTGGAGCATAGATCCTCAATACTGCCATAAAACACTCAAAAGAAACAAACAACAAAAACCCCAACCAGTTCAAATATATCCGGAGCACTGTCTAAAAGGAACTCACTAGAACGATTTTGGAGAAGTCTTATGACCTTTCTTAGGTTTTCAGACAGTATTTCCCAAACATAGATAAACTATGGAGAGGCATATGGTTTGCACCATCTGGGCAACAAGTTCTATTGGGATACTGCGGTGAACAGCATATGCGTAGTGCCTTGTGCTCAGTCTCCTACAGTGTTAAAAAAGCACTAGAGACTATTTTGAAGCCAACCTTGAAAAATCGCCCATATGTGTAAGGGACCAATTTCCTTTCTTAAAGTGTGTTCCTCTTTCTTCTGGTACAAATCAAAACATAGAACTGCCATGTTTATTCTTTGTCTTGTTCTGAAATTCCTCAAGAAGGCATCACATTCTGCAGCGTCCCCACCTGTCAAGCTATTTACTATCCCAAATTCTACGACCCACCAACTCTTCTTTACTTCTTTCAACTGCTCACAAAGCACACAATGTTTTGTTTCAAAACTACAGTAAAAACTGGATGGTTCAGAAGAGTTAATTCATTTTTATTCCTTGCATCACTTAAAGAATAACCAGTAAATCATGCACATCAACCAAACAGTTAAATACAGTGTTAGCCAGCAAGGTTTTTTTTATACTGGTTTAATAAGTGGCAATAAGAACTCGGTTTGCTATTCCCATACAAGCGAAGTTTTGAATGGTGTAGCATGACAAATGGCTGACAGCCCCTACACTAACACATTTCAGAATATTTAACATTTGAACAAGATTCTCTTTCAACTACGAAAACAGATGGTTGTTTCTCAACACAAACATTAGCTGTTCAGTACAAGGTAATTCATAAAATTGAAAATGTTCAAGTAGCTAGTATTTTGCTTTGTTCTACCAGCCCTGAAACTGTCCACTTCAAGGAAACCTGAAATTAGACCTACTGTACTGGACTGAGAGCTCAGCTGAATTGGAGTAAAGAAAATCACTCTGGATTTAGATTATGCTAGACTGACTGCATTTGCATCTGTCCATGATTGTAGCATCTTCTAATTACAAGCTTTCCTCTTTAGGAAATCTTTACTTGCAGATTTTCTGTCTTTCTTAATATTAGCAATAATAGATTTATACATCTTATTTGACAAAGAGAAGGAATCCTGCCCTGAATTAATATATCTGACTACTGCCAAGAAGGCTAATCAAGTGTGGAGTCTAAGCAGCAATCTTGGATTGTGCTTCACGAAGAGTAAATGGTTTTCTTATAACCCAATTTTGCTTGATGAACCATTTAAATAAGTTGTTACCTACTTCTTGGGAATCTATCATTATACAATCACATATTACATTAGATTAATATGTGATTTGTTAAGAATTTTTATCTGATTGTGGACAAACACGTATATACTCAAACATCCAACCTATAGTTGCACAGGGCTTTTGCTCTCTCCCTCCATGTTTGTAAGTCTACGAGAGAGTAGATCTGCCAGGAAAGCAGCTATTCAGGTTCCTTTAACCCAGCATCACTGATGGTCATTATCAGTTCACATTTAGATCTTATTTCATTCAGGAACTCTAATCTTTTATCAAAGCCCTAAACCACAAATATTCTGAAATTCTAAAGCAATGCTCAGGAAGAAAGGAAAAAGAATAAAATAGACCTGAGATCTTGAATTACTTCCTTGTCAAACTAAACCAGGATTAAAATATCTCAGATGCCAAAATGCCAAGTAAGTAAGGCAGCCAGTAAAAAAAAAAAAAAAAAAAAAAAAAAATTAAAAGTAGGATGCAACATCACCTCCACAAAAGTAGATCAAAATCATAAAACTGCTGAATTTTGTCAAGTTAAAATGAGGTGTTCAAGCATTTTCCTGAATGTATTCCCTATTTCGCCTGTTTTTTTACTTAATTAAAACGTGGGAACATTTTATCAATTACCAATTTAACAAAATATATTGTATTATATTGTCTAAGAATTTTCAAAGATCATTTTGTATATCTTATGAATTCTACAAAGTTGTATTGCTGTATTCTTGCATCTTTCCAAATATTTCACCTAAGTAAAAGGATTCTTATTGTATTCATCCACAGAAAAACGTCTAAATCGAACACCACAAAATGCTAATTAACCATATTTTACAATTCTAAAGATCAGAAAACAAATATATGAATGAAAAATAAAGAATGTTTAATTTGAATCTGTCTTCAATATCATATTCAAATAACTGCTTTTTTTTTTTTTAAATACAAATTCATCTAGGATGTTTTAGATTATGTTTTTAAGCAAAAATTAATACCTCCATGTAAAGTAAATCACTTTTAAGTAACTAGAAAGTTGTTACAAAATAGAAGCATTTTCACTGAAGCATCTATTTTTATTACAAAAAAAAAAAAAGTTTCAGGCATGAACTTGCGGGAATAAAGATCAAAATCCACTGACATAATGGGAGATTCCCACAGGGTGCTTGTATCTGGCTTTATCTCGCTTTATCTTGCTGGTTACTTTATCTTGCCTGAGCATTATCACATTTGAGGAGCATGTAAAGCTTTGGTCACAGAGAGCAAAAATCATTTCCTACCTTTCTCAAAAATACCAAGAATGCACCTACCCTAAAAGGGAGCCTTAACAGAAAAGCAGGCAGAGTGGACAGCCTTCATATTCATATAGCACAAGTCTGACAATACTAGAAGCTGAGTATAATTTGTAATGAAAAATCAGTAATTCAGGATACAGCATGATAATATTGTGAAAAAGCTCTTGAACACAAGAACAAGGACTTTGAGGTCTATGTGGAATTAATATCTAAGCATGAACAAAGACCAAACAACATGAAAAAAATAGCATGAGACAAACACATCAGCTTGCTTGACTGAACTAAAGATATGAGGGAGAGAAAACCCTGCTCAAAACAGCAAGCATGGCCTATGGCCATGAAGACCAGTCCTAAGATGCTCCTCAAGAGGTGGTCCCAGGTGAGTCATCCTAAATAGACTGTCAACTGCCAAGTAAAATACTGATTCTTGTTTGGAACTGAAAATATATTGAAAGCTACGCATCCTTTAAGTATAAAGGTAAAGACACATTTATGTGTCTTTATTATTATTTACTTATTAAGTATAAAGGTAAAGACACTATTATTAACAAGTTCAGATTTATAGTTAAGAGAACCACCCAGCTAGTGAAGTGACAGCCCTGAAGGGATCACCTAGCTTGAAGTCATCTGCAGGAATGGAAAAGGTTCAAGTTGGCTCTGTTTTGAACATATTGTTTCACTTTCCATTTTCCTTGTTTAAAAGAGCCACAAACAATCATATTTTGTGCTGACACAAAGCACAGAGATCCCTGGCATTGCTAAAGATATGAGACTGCTCAAATTCCACTTAAGCTTGCACAGATGTCTGCTCACCTCAAACTGTTGGTCACCACCAGCTTTTAGTGATCGCTGCTTGCAGAAAATCTATTCTACCTACCCTATTCCACACTAAAATGAGCACTTCAATTCATAAAGAGTGAGGCAGCTTTCTGCTGTTTTCACTGGTATTTCTCACCTTTATCTAGAAATAGTGTATGCATATGCTTCCAGGCTGCAGATAATCCACACCACTCTCCCCTCAATTCTTCAAAGAACCTGTTTGAGTGCACTTGCTTATACAAATTTGAAAGATAAATCCTCCTCATTCCTTTAAATTCCAGCAAATGTGATCATACTGTTGCATTAAGTGGGATTGAAAACTTTTGGACATACCTTTCATGTAACGTTCACATCTTAGTTTTAAGCTGAAAAGTACACCTTGAATTAAGATTCACATGGGATTTCTTTTTTTTTTTTAAATAGTTCAACAGTATATTATTTGGATATTGTACTTAAGTGAAAGCATCTGAAGAGACTCAGATAATATATTGCTCTCATCCCCCAAAAGCTATATATCAAAGAATGACTGACAATTCCAATATCATTAAACTGTACAAACATTTCAAACCCCACACCATTTTAGTACTCTGCATCAAGGAACTGGAAGCGCTGCAAAAACGAACAGTCAGGTCAGCTGTTTGAATCTGTAAAGAGAATACTGTTTTGTTAAACTTTCAGCAGATACACAGACCAAGTGCAAATAAAACATGCTTTAACACTTAAAAACCAGATGCCTTAACCACAGTGGTTACATGGCAGATGCACAGATTTCCTTCTCTCCAGCATGTTTATATTCAGTTCGTCCTAGAGCTTCATACTCAATTGGCTTTACCATCTAAAATAACCTACATAAAGATCTTGTCACATAAATAACAAGTGGTCTAAAGAGAACTGATCTAAATAGTATTTCTCAAAATACGCAGATGAGAACAAACTAGTTCAGTGCATAGAGCCACAGAAAGGATCAATGAGGGAAGCTGCACGTGTGTATTCTTGTGGATCACCCTTATCTACTCCCATTTTCCCCTTCTCACAGATGGATGATGCACAGACACAAGCATATGCACATCTACAGCAGAAAAATCTGTGCTCTTTCAAAGTCATTTTATAACTTTGGGTCCAAATTGTCCCCTTCCTTCACCTATTAACAAAACCTATACTGCCAGAACAAGGACATGTTTTATACCACAAATTTATGCTCATTATCAACATCAAGTATGACCCAATATGAGTCATCTAAACATTACCCCTGACACTGTCTCTTAAGAATCAGAAGAGCTATTCTTACCACAGAAGCACCAACAATGACTAAAGGTCTGCCAGAAGTTCCATGCAAGTTCACCATCAAAGCTAAAACTATGGAAGAATCATCACCTTATACTCACCCATATGATGGAGATGGATCCAAGATACACAAATTCTCTCTGTGCTGAACACTGCATAACGTGAGGTTTTTGCAGTGCTGACTACATACCAACTGCAAGTGCTAACAAGCTGTGTCTTCCTTCGGACATTTACAAACATCAGAATGCTTATTCATGACAGTCCCACATATCATCTGCCATCCCAGATGGTGACTGGTGGGATGCTGATTTTGTCCTAAGGCAGTTACCACCCACCAAGATTTTATATGCAGGGCTAAACAAAAGCATGTGCCATCTGCTGTCAAGTTTTTGAGACCTGCTAGGTTAGTTTAAGTTTATTTTAGATCAGACAGGTCAGGAGGCTGTAGCTCTCAAAATGCTCAGCAGAAGAAGGGTAAGTTGTGCTGTAACAGACACACAGTAAATCTCAAGAACGAGTTGCGAGGCATTGCTGGGCCCACCCCTTACACCCTGAGCACAGCAAAGGATTTTCACTGTCGTCAGTGGCAAAAGGCTCATGCAGCCCACAGGCACTGAGCAAACTGGAGGGAAATTGAGATCAGAAAACACGATTAAGCTCTGCAGAACTTAAAGACTTCTTTGGCCTGAAGAATTTTATTTTATTTCATTACAGACATTTTCCTTCTTGCTGACTGGATGTTTTTTCTGACTCCTTTCCTTGTATTTCTCTACTGCTGCCATTCGGACAGGTTTTCTCCACCTTAGGATTTCTTTCCTGCTCTTTCCCTGTTCCCATATATCTGTAGATTCCTCTCATTCTCCTGTTCATATGCTGTCACACTATATACACATATGAGAAAGTAAGGACAATTAATTAATTAATTAATTAATTAAAAAGAAGAACCAGTGTGACCTCTTCTGCCTGCTTTACAAATCACATGTAGTTCCTCTTACTCCCTTCACCTGTCACATCTATTTATGGATGGTTAACAGAATACAGTAATCTCCCCAGTCAGGGACCATTAAGCTCTCAAATTACATAAAATAATGCTACACCTTCTTCAATCACCTCATTAAATCTCTTTTTCTATGTTAATAAATAAAAATCTAAAGAAGTGGAGCAAATAAACACAGCCATCAGCTTGTTGGTTTTTTGGGGGTTTTTTGTCAGGTCTCCGTTTGCGCGGGGCTGCTTTCCGGCGGGGGGCAGGGGGGGTTTTGTTGTTTGTTTGTTTTCCCCAGCATACCTAAGCCAACAGCCTGAAAACCTCTCACCCGAAGGAATTAATCCTTGCAAAAAAGTTACACCGCTTATTCACAATGATGGAGAAACGATTACTGCTTCAGCTCACTCCTTAGGAACTGGGATTTCAAAACACATCCAAACTGCCTGTGAGTTAACACCAGAAGAATAGGACATCAGAACAGTGGAGAAGGAGCACTAAGGTCCAGTACTGCACAGTAATGATATCAGGGGTGCAGAGGTCTCTGCTGGGGCCTGGGCAGTCAGAGCCCCTGGTGCCACAGACCGCATCACCTTAGCTGTGCTCACTGGCACGCTCCTGGGAGCCTGGCAGCAAAGACTGAAGGCAGACAGCTCCAGCCAGCACAAGCACAGCACTTCCTGCATCCTTGGGACAGAGGCAGAAGTGCAAAATCCACAGAACAGTTTCCTCCAAGCTGTAGATTAGCTCTTCAGAAAAGATGGAGGACAACTAAAGATAGAAAATCTGGACAAGTACATGCAAAGAGAAGTCTTTGTCATCTCTCTCCGTTCTAGAATGTACTGAGCAACCAAATGCAACAAGGGGCACAAGGTAGAGTTTCTCCATGCTCTCAGCCAAAGTTTCCTTAGACCTTCAAATTACTGTTTGCACAATCATCAGCCCTGCACCAGTTTAAATCATACTAGACTGTTTCCTCTACTGCAGGGACCACAAATACCAATCTATGCGTAACTACTGCATCTACCTGTAAAGCACCCAGATTAAAAGTTACCCACATAACCACTGAGTAATTAAAATGCAATACCACAACAAAGTTACTTAACATAAAAAGATGTGACAAAGTTACACAGCCTGCTCTTAGTCTTATACTGCCATCCTGCCAAGAACAAAGTTCTGGAATCTCTTTAAGGATATAAACATTCTTCTATCACATTGGAATCTGAACTCTTCACAGAAATTCTGCTCCCATAAAAACGTCATTTTGAAAAGGGATAAATTTCTGATGAAGGCAGTCACACTGAAAATTGGCTGTTAATCTCCTCTGAATAAATATAACCCCTAGAAAGATGGAAGCATGAGCAGAATATTTATTTTTTTTGCACTTGAAAATGCTGAGGTGCAGAACAAGCAGCTTTCACTTTAGAGCTTACAGCTGAAGTTACCCTTTCAAAAGACCAATTTAGTCTCATGAGTTACTTCCCTCCAGTCATTCACTTTTCAAAGCCTTCTGCAACTTTAAGATTGCAGTAAAACTGACTCTTATATCCTGCTTCAGTAAATCTCTCCCTCATCCAGTCTCATTCCTTGGAGATGTTTGGTGTTTTCTCAACTTCATGAACACTTATTAAGAGATGTATGGAACAGTAGACTTCATAATGCAATACATCCTTGTGATAAACAATTGCTCTGGTAGATCACCCGACTGATGAGGACCTTATTTGCTCATAGCAGTTTATCTAGTCCATCTGTGCTTTGCTAAAGAACTGATGCTAGGGAATCAAATACAATTTCTGCTATTAGTTTTAAATACAGCATTATTGCCTTAAAAAAAATCCAGCTGGCTGAATACGCCTTCTATGCTGACATCAATGTGACAACACCAAACACTTGGAAAGTTAAGAAAAACTAATTTATCAATTTGAGGTCTCCCTTTCTTATGACACTCCACTAACCAGTCCATAGCTGCTAGCTCTCAAAATTCTTTTCTTGAAGCTTTAAGCATTTCTCTTAAGCCTGGTTCATGCAGTTATAAAAACCCTCCAGGAAATGTAGGGTTTTTTTTTGTGTGTGTGTGTTTTTTTGGGTTTTTTTTTTTTGTTTGTTTGTTTTTTGTTTTTGTTTTTAATATCCCTCTAATCCTTGCAAAGGAGACTGGAAACATGAACTCTGAAGACTCAAAACCTAGATGGGAATTAAAGAGAAACCTATTTCATTTTTCTTCTAGGACCTGACAAAGGATTTTTGAATGTTTGGAGCTGGCATTATTTCTGGCAGCTAACCAGGAGTGTTGCAGCTCCCTTAGTCAGGCACTTGATAAATCCTGTACTGCCACTGTGTTTACTGCTGTAAACACAGAGCTTTAAAAAGACCCTCAAATGTAGTCCTCTTATACCCTGGTCTTTATCATTTAGCACCATGTCTAATGCCACTTCTCCTATACCGGGACTTTAGCTTCCACCATTCATGCTAGTAAGATGCTCCAAAGTTGCAAGTCTCCAACAGTCACATCTGTCCTTGGTCATATGAACTGCTTATGGGTGATATCCTGACACTTGCTCTGGGACAGTGCTAACTTTAAACCCAAAGTTCTTCAATGCGTGCAGGGAAACAAATAACATTTACTTTTTTTTTTTTTTTTTAAAAATACAGCAAAAGCAAGCGTGTCCTCTTCCCCCATGTTCAACCTCCCCCTTCCATTACCCTTTATACTAAGACTAAGGAAGACTCTCCATAAAAACTAGGATCTCCCTTTCCCTTATCAGAATAACTCTCTGCAGCCATCTCCATCTGAACTTATAAGGGCAGCAATTAAAGCAGCTCCCTGAATTCTAGACAATTACACATCACTTTTGTAATTCCATATCCCTAAAAATCAGGAAGTTCAGGCATCACCATTCACTTACTGACACACTTATAAACAATACAGAAATCAATTTTTGATTTTTTTTTAATCACAATTCATTAGGTGCAGCAATTAAATAACTGGAAAGAAACAGCAAGAGTCCTCAGTTATCATAATTCATTCCACTTATGCTAAATGGCTGATTCAGCCAGTAAACAAACCACTAATTAAATGACACTTGTTGTTTTTAAATATTTATTGGCCTTTTACCGACGATACACAGACAAAGCCCAGTTCCATCATCAATGGAAACAGATTGTCATTTTTCCACAGGAAATCACATGGGAAAGCAACTCAGAGAGTTCAGAGACATGACAAAATACACCCACAAAGAACATTACAGATATAGTTTCAAAAAAAGTATCCCCCACTAGAAAATCCTGTTTAGTAGACAGAGTTTTTACTATAAATGAATCTATTTAGTTGCCATTCTTATTGTTCAGAAATTGCATAACCACTGAATAGCATCCTTATATACTGTTTGAGTACTTTCAGACAAGCATCACAAATGAAAATATGGAAAATTTTACAACTCTAAATATTATAGAAGCAACTTCCAAGTTTCACATTTCCCCTAAATTTAAAATAAGAATCAAACTTGATACTAAGGAGTAAGGTGACAGTTTTGGATTCTGAGCCCTTTAAACCAACGATGTCTACCATTCAGAGGCTGTTCTTGAACTACACTAATATTGCCCAAGTCTCCTCAATCCTGCTAATGATTTACCTGGGGCTTTGGCTCAGACAGCAGTTCTAACTGAGCTAGCAAAGATCAACAAATATTTTGGGCTGTACCCTCAACTTCACCCTGTCTTCTTTGATATACGAAAAAATCAGAAGATTTTTAAAAAGAGTGAGAAGAGGGAAAACAAACAGCTTTAAAAATAAATAAAGCAACCACAAAAGCAAACATCAAGCAGTAAAGAGAAAGAAGCATAATAAGAGCAAACTCAACACAAGTACAGCAGAACCTTCAACTGCAGTATGACTGTAACCTAATACTGATCAACCTCAACGCCTTGGCTTCTGAAGATACTCAAGATTCTACTGCAAATTTGTCTTGATTCAACACGAGAGTTATGGGTTAGACACCATTTGCATTTTATTTAGTTTTTCACCGCACACTTGTGGTCCACCCTTACATTCCTCATACTGCAAAGATTCCCAGAAACAATTGGAGTATGTGAAGAACAGCAGCAAGCCCATGCCTACCCTTGAGTTTCCTCAGCTTCATAAATGCCAATGGCCAAAAAATTTACACAGCTGATCACCTGTGGATTAACCACATACGAAGTGTCAACATTTGTAAGACATACTCTTTCAACACCAGAAACAAAATTTAACAGGTTTGTCCACCCTGCCTCAGCACAGACCCAAGTTTGTGCACATCTCCCTGAGCAGGTACAACACAAAATTCCATATGCT